>NC_084606.1:38616149-38620477 GCF_033807715.1 Cololabis saira
AGGTGCGCTTTTTGGCGTCTAGCGTCGCCACGGTAACGCTTTTGAAAGAGAAAAGTAATGCGCGTGATCGTAGGATGGAGACGCAGATTTTGATGTATAACACACCTGGGTGCATGTTACGGTTCGGGCTCTGAAGCGGCTGAAGAAATGGCATAAATTTCGCCAAAATTATGCAATTAATTCAAAATGTTCAAAATGGCCGACTTCCTGTTGGGTTTCGGCCATGGCGCCAAGAGACTTTTTGTTTAAGTTGCGACATGATACAGGTGTGTAGCGATTTTCGTGCATGTACGTCAAACCGTATTGTGGGGCTTGAGGCACAAAGTTTTCTAGGGGGCGCTGTTGAGCCATTAGGCCACACCCATTAATGCAAACCATTAAATATCACATTTTTCACCAGGCCTGACTTAACTGCAAAATGTAGTGACTTTTGGGGCACGTTTAGGGGGAAAAAGGCCCTCATTTTGTCGGAAGAAGGAAAAAAAAAACGAGAAAAATTCCTACAGATACAATAGGGCCCTAGCACTGTCAGTGCTCGGGCCGTAATAAATAACTGAAAATTATTTTAAGTAATAATTTAATAATAATTTAAGTTTTAAAGCTACACAGTATAATTTAAAAAATAGATGAATAAAAAGGGAAAAAAAACAAAGCAAAACAAAAAAAATCAAAAGTCAAAGGAAAAGTAAACAAATAGATAAAAAGGAAGAAGAAAGAGAGAGAAGAGAAGGAGGGGAAGGGGGGTCCGTCAATCAGGGGCAGGGACTGGAGAGAGTGGAAGAATGAAAGAAAGGTAAGCCACTTATTATAAAATGTGTTGATTGTTAAAGGTCTTGGAAAAATAAATGATTCTATACCTAAACGCATCTGGAAAATCTGTTAAAAAATGATCTGATCCTGACGTAGTGAGATATTGTGTGGCCAGGTAAATAACTATGCCATGGCCTGCAACTGCATTCAATTTCAGTAACATATTTAAGTTATGATTTACAAAGAACTAGCCATACAATATTACGGGAGCATTTGTGCATATCTTTAAATATCCTGCAGCACCTAGACTTCAGCAGACGGAGTCAAAAATCCAATTATACATGGTCTCACTTGTACAGGCAAGAACAAGTGTGTCCTGTTGCACTGTTAGTGTTTTATGGGCTCCATAAAGACATCAGAAATTATGACTGCTTGTGTTATCGGCTGAAGTACATAATGTTTGACTTGTATTCTAACTTAGATTAAAATTAGATTTTGTTGCCAACTAATGCAGGAGACCAGTCAGTCCCAAAGGGTTCATATATGTGTTAATTATGTTTATATCTACCTGGACTGGAAGCATTTCTAACTCTAAATACTTGGTGTTGGTGTTACTAGTAGTGGTTACTGTTATTATTATTATGACCTTTTCCAGTAACGAGTGTTGAGACTAATTAACAGCAGAAATATTACTGTAACTACATATCAGAGTGCAGCGATGCAGGACTACGTTAACCTGCTGTCTTCAGGTCAAGGAAGGAGGAAGGAAGGAAGGAAGGAAGGAAGGAAGGAAGGAAGGAAGGAAGGAAGGAAGGAAGGAAGGAAGGAAGGAAGGAAGGAAGGAAGGAAGGAAGGAAGGAAGGAAGGAAGGAAGGAAGGGAGGAAAGAAGGAAGGAAGAAAAGAAGGAATGAAGGGAGAAAAGGAGGAAGGAAGGAAAGAAGGGAAAAAAGAAGGAAGGAAGGGAGGAAAGGGGGAAGGAAGAAATTAAGGGAGGAAAAAAGGAAGAAAGGAAAGAAGGGAGGAAAGAAGGAAGAAAAGAAGGAAGGAAGAAAAGAAGGGAGGGAGGAAAGGAGAAAAGAAGGGAGGAAGGAAGGCAGGAAAGAAGGAAGGGAGAAAAGAAGGATGGAAGGAAGGGAGGAAATAAGGAACGAAGGAAGGAAGGGAGGAAGGGAGAAAAGAAGGAAGGGAGGAAAGAAGGGAGGAAAGAAGGACGGGAGGAAAGAAGGAACAACGGGAGAAAAGGAGGAAGGAAGGAAGGAAAGAAGGGAAAAAAGAAGGAAGGAAGGAAGGAAAGAAGGGAAAAAAGAAGGAAGGAAGGAAGGAAAGAAGGGAGGAAAGAAGGAAGGAAGGGAAAAAAGAAGGAAAGAAGGAAGGAAAGAACGGAGGAAGGAGAAAAGAAGGAAGGGAGGAAAAAAGGAAGGGAGGAAGGAAGGAAGGAAAGGAGAAAAGAAGGGAGGAAGGGAGAAAAATGAGGAAAGAAGGGAAAAGAGAAGGAAGGAAGGAAAAGAAGGGAGGGAGGAAAGGAGAAAAGAAGGGAGGAAGGAAGGCAGGAAAGAAGGAACGAAGGAAGGAAGGAAGGAAGGGAGAAAAGAAGGAAGGGAGGAAAGAAGGAAGGAAGGAAGGGAGAAAAGAGGAAGGGAAGAAGGAAGGAAGGAAGGAAGGAAGGAAGGAAGGAAGGAAGGAAGGAAGGAAGGAAGGAAGGAAGGAAGGAAGGAAGGAAGGAAAGAGGAAGGAAAGAGGAAGGGAAGAAGGTCTGGCACCATGTAAAAAATAAGCCATTAATAGGATTCCTTTATGGTAATTCAGCGTTTTCCTCCCAACCTGGGCTGCTTTGTGGTTGTGGCAGGCGTCACAGCTTTGTAGAACAAATGAACATTATCATACGTGAAAGGAAGAAATAAGTTCATGCCCTGGTGAATGACACTAATTGCTGGTCTTAGAAAGAATTGCATCCCTGTGTAGATCAGTGGAAAACGTTCCAGAGCTTTTCCTCTCCGTCTCAGCTGCTTCCTCCACCAGCAACAGCAACCTAATTGGTGTTAAGTTGTCACCACTAAGGTGGAGATCGTTGGCAGGAAACAAAGCTCTGCATCTCTGTTATTGTTATTGTGAGGGGAAGAAACTCAACAGAGCCGGAAAGGTTCTCTCCAACCATTTGATAAGTCACTTTTTCCATAGAATTTCCATTTAACCCTTACTGTCTTTCCTTCTTTCCTCCTGCTCTCTCCTTCCTTCTCCCTTCCTCTTTTCTCCCTTCCTTCTTTACTGCTTTCCTTCTTTCTTTTCTCCCTTCCTTCTTTCCTTCCTTCTTTCCTTCCTTCCTTCTTTTCTCCCTTCCTATCTCTTTCCTTCCTTCCTTCCTTCCTTCCTTCCTTCCTTCTTTTCTCCGTTCCTTCATTCTTCCTTTCCTTCCTTCCTTCCTTCCTTCCTTCCTTCCTTCCTTCCTTCCTTCCTTCGTTTCTCCCTTCCTTCCTTCTTTTCTCTGTTCCTTCTCTTCTCCCTTCCTTCTTTCTCCCTTCCTTCCTTCCTTCTTCTCTTCCTTCCTTCCTTCTTTCCTTCCTTCCTTCCTTCCTTCTTCTCTTCCTTCCTTCCTTCCTTCCTTCCTTCTTCTCTTCCTTCCTTCCTTCTTTCCTTCCTTCCTTCCTTCCTTCTTCTCTTCCTTCCTTCCTTCCTTCTTCTCTTCCTTCCTTCCTTCTTCTCTTCCTTCCTTCCTTCTTCTCTTCCTTCCTTCCTTCCTTCCTTCCATCCTTCCATCCTTCTTTCCTCCCTTCCTTCTTTTCTCCCTTCCTTCCTTCCTTCCTTCCTTCCTTCCTTCCTTCCTTCCTTCCTTCTTTCTTCTCTTCCTTCCTTCCTTCCTTCCTTCTTCTCTTCCTTCCTTCCTTCTTCTCTTCCTTCCTTCCTTCCTTCCTTCCTTCCTTCTTCTCTTCCTTCCTTCCTTCCTTCTTCTCTTCCTTCCTTCCATCCTTCCATCCTTCTTTCCTCCCTTCCTTCTTTTCTCCCTTCCTTCCTTCCTTCCTTCCTTCCTTCCTTCCATCCTTCCTTCCTTCTTTCTTTCCTTCCTTCTTTTCTCCCTTCCTTCCTTCCTTCCTTCCTTCCTTCCTTCCTTCCATCCTTCCTTCCTTCCTTCCTTCCTTCCTTCCATCCTTCCTTCTTTCCTTCCTTCCTTCTTTTCTCCCTTCCTTCCTTCCTTCCTTCCTTCTTCTCTTCCTTCCTTCCTTCTTCTCTTCCTTCATTCCTTCCTTCCATCCTTCCATCCTTCTTTCCTCCCTTCCTTCTTTTCTCCCTTCCTTCCTTCCTTCCTTCCTTCCTTCCTTCCTTCTTCTCTTCCTTCCTTCCTTCTTCTCTTCCTTCCTTCCTTCCTTCCTTCCTTCCTTCCTTCCTTCTTCTCTTCCTTCCTTCCTTCTTCTCTTCCTTCCTTCCTTCTTCTCTTCCTTCCTTCCTTCCTTCCTTCTTCTCTTCCTTCCTTCCTTCCTTCTTCTCTTCCTTCCTTCCATCCTTCCATCCTTCTTTCCTCCCTTCCTTCTTTTCTCCCTTCCTTCCTTCCTTCCTTCCTTCCTTCCTTCCTTCCATCCTTCTT
>NC_084606.1:38620977-38703477 GCF_033807715.1 Cololabis saira
TTCTTTTCTCCCTTCCTTCCTTCCTTCCTTCCTTCCTTCCTTCCTTCCTTCCTTCCTTCCTTCCTTCTTCTCTTCCTTCATTCCTTCCTTCCATCCTTCCATCCTTCTTTCCTCCCTTCCTTCTTTTCTCCCTTCCTTCCTTCCTTCCTTCCTTCCTTCCTTCCTTCCTTCCTTCCTTCCTTCCTTCTTCTCTTCCTTCCTTCCTTCTTCTCTTCCTTCCTTCCTTCCTTCCTTCCTTCCTTCCTTCCTTCCTTCCTTCCTTCCTTCTTCTCTTCCTTCCTTCCTTCTTCTCTTCCTTCCTTCCTTCCTTCCTTCCTTCTTCTCTTCCTTCCTTCCTTCCTTCTTCTCTTCCTTCCTTCCATCCTTCCATCCTTCTTTCCTCCCTTCCTTCTTTTCTCCCTTCCTTCCTTCCTTCCTTCCTTCCTTCCATCCTTCCTTCCTTCCTTCCATCCTTCCTTCCTTCCTTCCTTCCTTCCTTCCTTCCTTCCATCCTTCCTTCCTTCCTTCTTTCTTTCCTTCCTTCTTTTCTCCCTTCTTTTCTCCCTTCCTTCCTTCCTTCCTTCCTTCCTTCCTTCCTTCCTTCCTTCCTTCCTTCCTTCCTTCCTTCCTTCCATCCTTCCTTCCTTCCTTCCTTCCTTCCATCCTTCCTTCCTTCCTTCTTTCTTTCCTTCCTTCTTTTCTCCCTTCTTTTCTCCCTTCCTTCCTTCCTTCCTTCCTTCCTTCCTTCCTTCCTTCCTTCCTTCCTTCCTTCCTTCCTTCCTTCCTTCCTTCCTTCCTTCCTTCCTTCCTTCCTTCCTTCCTTCTTCTCTTCCTCCTTCCTCGACCTGAAGACAGCATAAGGGTTAATTTCTACACCGGGGAAATACACAAAGCAAAGCTTGAAGATACTAAAGTCTTGGCGCTTGGTCCGACTTCAAGGCAGGATTTGTTGTAGAAATTAAAGTGATGAGGACACGGAACTTTATGATTTGACCGTTTAACGTTAGCTACCCAAAATCCAACATTACCTGATACAAAATGGGAACCACAAATCCACGTTTCGGTGTCTGGAATCCAGTTGTTTCTGTGAATTGCAGCGATCCATTTGTCTCTCTTAAGCTTATTTTTCATCAGTCTGTAAAACGATAACTCTGATTTCTAGCTAAATCTATGAGTTCAGTCGATCACACAACACTTCCTTCCCATTTTAGATGTTTTCCAGTTGCTCAAACTTGTTGGTGCTCTGAACCGAACTGCCACTTGTTTTGACCCTGGGCATTTGAAAATAAATGAATCCAAGCCTCTACTGAAATTTCACACCTCAGAAATCTTTAAAGCCTCGAGTCCCCGTTTGCTTCGACAAGCGGGTTTACCAAGGGCCAAGCTTTTTTATTTGACTTGGAAGTGAAATATCAAAGCAAGTAGAGGAGTATCAGGCACGTCCCCCTCCTTCTCTAATCCCTTTTCTGTCAGAAATGCTGTTGTTTTTTTTGTGCCGTTGTTCCGTTTTGCTCCGTCCTCTCAGTGAAGCAGCAGGTCTGTAATGAAATGGCTTTGAGCCAGAGTTTTTCTAAGTAGACAATTTGCTTTCTTCTAGCTTAGGAAGTATTTTTAATTTAGTATTTTGATTTCATACGCAGTGCTCCTCAGCCTTTGTGTAGTGTAGTGGATATTAATGCAAATAAAAAAGCAGTATTGAGCAGGGGGAGTTACCACTCACTACTGCTTTTATTAAACAGGAATAAATCATACACAAACCCTCACTAACTGCTATAGTTTGTCAGTGATTGTGCATTTGAATTAAGGTCATGATACTTAGGTTCACCTCCTGATTTTGATATTATGCAGAAATGTCGAGATAGTTTTTTGGTAAGTGGCCGTGGTATAAGTGGGATAATGCCCTTTGAGGTGTACATTAACATAAATATATGCCCTTTACGCAGGCAAAACCGTCCTCCGCTTCACGTCGGACGGTTCACGCCCCCGCGGCCGCATCGTCCATATATTTATGATAATGTACACGTCGTTGGGCATTATCCCTTACGTACGTTACAACACTGACTGCGTTTCCATGAATCCATAACCCTTTTAAAACCCCAATATTGGCAATAACCCGAATTTGCACGGCCATGTAAACACCAATAACCCCTTTGAATAACCAGAATTTGCTCATATTCCGGTTTTTAAAAACCCCAATATGAGCCCTGGGTTACTCCTTTTAAACCTGAATATTGGGTCATGTAAACGCCTAATGGAATATCCCCATCAAACGGAACAGGAATCTGTTTTCTGCACATGCTCTGTTCACAAGGAATCCTGGTCTTTTGAGTCCAGGAAGTTCTTCTAAACACGGAGAAAACCAAGACCAGGAGGAGACTAATCACTTCATAAATGTAATGAAGGATATGAACATTTCTGCATTTGTAGACGGTAGAAAGTACCGGGATAGAAGATTTACAAGAAGGAGAGAGAAAAGTTGCGTGAAGCAGCATTTGTTTTGGATTTGGATACAGGAAGAAGAAGCAGAAATGACGGGAATTGCATCGTGATGTTCTCCGTGCGTCGCTGGTTTGATCCAGATATCCCAAATGATTAATTACCATGGAAACGGAATATTCCCAATGTTTCAGTAACCGGAATATTAGCAATAACCCCAATTTTAAACGTAGTCACTGTAAAAGGATGAATCAAAACCTGTTTTTGATGTGTCATGTCCTCTTGCACATTGTGAAAGTTCAGCGTGCTGCTCCGTATACACGAGGTGAACCCGTCAAAGACATCACATGCTGATTTGACTCTTACGTCTGCGGACACACACACATACAAGATCATACCCATTAAGCCCTATTAATGAATGCTTTGTTGGGTTGTGTCCAGGTGTGCAACAGCAACCAGAACTGTCACTGCAGCCGGGGTTGGGCTCCTCCCTTCTGTGAGAAACCTGGACTGGGCGGCAGCGTGGACAGTGGACCGGTGCAGGATGACAGTAAGTACTCGCATGTCTCACTGGGGAGAACCAAACATTTACTTAATGCATCCTTAAACTGTAAAGGAAAGGGTCATGGAGTGGTGTGTGAGGACCCAGATGCAGGAGTTCCAAAAAAGATGATTTACCATATTAAAGGGGACATATTATGGCATCTAATCCCTATTTTAAACCGGCCTTGAATGTCTTAAAAACAAGCTTTTGATTGTTTTTGCTAAATAAATTAGAAATTCCGCCTCTAAACCATGTCTTTATCATCGCAGTTTCTAACCTCCGGCCGGCGGAGTTGCACTGTGTCATAACTGCATGCGAGCGTCAGTGACAAAATCAATTCCATTGCTTTATTTTCTATTGCACTGTCCTAACTGGCCGCAGCGCTGCAGCGTGACACGGCGCGGCTTTTTGAGCTGGCCGTTTCCTGTCGCTCGTGTTGAAAGCCGGTTGAAAGCGCTGTAGGAAACGGTCACGGACGAGGAACGGCTGATCCAGTTAGTTGAAATGAGAAGTTATCTCTATGATTCCTCCTCATTTCACTACAAAAACCTCAATAAAGTGGCAGCTGCTGGAGGGAGATGGACAGAGAGTACGATGTCACGCAGTGCTACCATAGTCGGACGCTCGCATGCAGTTACACGGTGTTTAGTTGTGGGCGTGGTTTGCATTTTGGTTCCGTAACTTTGGGGAGCAGAATCTTATTGGCTCGTAGATCCACATCACACTGGACGGCTCATCCGGGCGGCTGTACAGACACTGCAGAATTTGGTTGTTTCCTCCTTCTCTGAGTTGGCAGGCTGAGGGGAGACCTGAGGGGAGAACGCTATTATTTCAATTTAAATATGCTGTAACTGCTAAGATGTTTCAGATATTTAGTTTTTCAGCCTCAGTGAGGAACTGAGTCGACCAAAAACCCGCGTAACAGCAGAGGTGCGGATTGAAATTATATTTTAAACATCTCATTCCTCTTCTGTGCCCAGTCCCACAGTGCCCAGCGCCCAATTGTTATTCTTGGAAATAAAAAAAATTTAAAAAAGAGAAAACAGTGAGAAAGAAGAGCCATGAAATGACTTCAAACATGCACCAATTTTAACATTCGTCCTCCAGTGGACGGAAGACACCGGTGGGAAAGTCACGGTCTGTGAGTGTTTGAAAAACGCCGCAAAATAAAAACAAACGCCGCTGCAAATAAAAGAATGTGAATGCCAAAAGGATGCATTTTTCTTAACTTCAATATACTACGGTTCAGAAAAGCTGAATTAATTAAGTAAATGTATTGAGCAACGTAAGGAATATCCAAAACCTGGAAGAGAACAGTATTCCAGGGAGAAAGAAGACTAAGGTTTCTGCTTTCAGACCTGTGGCCCGTTTGTTTTGTTCAGATTCAGGGTCTAAATCGATACAGTTGTTTCGTTTCTCGTTTGTGGCGTTTGTGTTCACAAGGCAACCGTCTGTAGCGGTTCAAAGCTGTTAACAAATGCCATGAACCAACTGTTCTCTCATTGGTGATGAGGCATTGTGACACCGTGACTGACGTGAAACTCCAGCTTCCTACCCCCTGCAGGGCCGACACCTTTGAACAGACTTGAACCACGGGAATGCCATATGACGAAGTTCCTGACTGACTGATATGTTAATACCAACTCATTTGGCCACAGACTTGAACCACGAGAACACTCTCACTGATTTCAAACCACTCTGGGTCAGCACACCAACCCACACACGCTCTGCGTAGGTCTGCTCACCGCCGGCTACTGAATAAAACTCACTACACCCACAGCGGACTTCTCAACTGGATTTTATATTATTCTTCGACATTGGTCAGAAATTAATGCGGAAGGAGTTTCCTCTTCCGTACCCCGGGAAAAACAATTCAATTCAATTCAATTCAATTTTATTTATATAGTGTCTAATACAACAGAAGTTGTCTCTAGACGCTTTCCAGAGGACCCAGAACATAAACCCCCGAGCAATTATTACATAAACAAATGGCAGGTAAAAACTCCCCTAGTGGGAGAAAAACCTTAAGCCAAACAGTGGCAAGAAAAACTCCCCTTTAGGAGGGAAGAAACCTGGACCAGGACCTGGATCATAAGGGGGGACCCTCCTGCCGAAGGCCAGACTGGGGGAGTCGGGGATGTCAGCAGCACAGCAGGCAGGTGGAAGCAGCAGCAGGATGACCGGGGGTGGGGACCACAGGCAGGTGGAAGCAGCAGCAGGATGACCGGGGGTGGGGACCACAGGCAGGTGGAAGCAGCAGCGGGATGACCGGAGGTGGGGACCACAGGCAGGTGAAAGCAGCAGCAGGATGACCAGGGGTGGGGACCACAGGCCAGCATGCAGCTCCCGAAGCTCCGGCCCAATCAGCAAGTCCCAGGTTGGGGTGCAGGGTCGGGGAAAGGTTGAGAAGGGGCAGGGCCAACAACAACTATGGAGCATCGTAAACGAGTGTGGCTAGTTGCTGTGTGGATTCTGTTCTCACTGGAAACGAGCCGCTCCAGGTCTGGAATGGAGGCGAGCCGAGACCACCTCTCCTAGGAGATCTCGGCTCGCTTGTTTTGTCCCGCATCCGAGCACGATTGCTGTGTTCACATGTACCAAACCAACCGATCTTTAGGGGGGAAACGCTCCCTGCTGCTTAGAAACCAAGTCTGTTTCAGCAAATAATCGCTAGTGCCATTAATAAAGTCATGTCTTTGAGGTAAAAACACATCATATCAACAGCTCTATAAGTCATCCTTTAAGGAATGTACTTTCATAGCGTTGGCAACTTGATCAAATATTACGAATTTAAAATCCAGTTTGGACTTTTAAATGTTCGTAAATCACCAACACAACACCACTAATACCGTATTGGCCCGAATATAAGACGACTCTGATTATAAGACGACCCCCTCTTTTTCAAGACTCAAGTTTGAAAAAATACTTTTTTGTGTGCAGACAAGGTTAAAAAAAAAGAAGACTTTTTGAACATCAAATTCAATTTTCTTACAGAAAATAATTACAGTACATCTGAAACAAATGATTATAACAATATATTCAAGAGAAAAAGCATGTTATTTTGCCTCATTCAAACCATCATCTTGAAGTTTGCATCATAACTTCTCCTCAGCTGCCGGTTCACCTGCCGAACTTCCACCCACTTTTCTCGTTTCTCCATCTTCTGTTATCTCTTCTCTTATTTTCTTCTCTTTTCTTTCTTAGCGCTATTTTTTATTTATATTCTTCGTGACAGGGGTTGGCTTTGGCCTGGGGAGTTGAGTTCAGCATTCACTTTAAAGATATCTGGCGCCATCTAGTGGTGTGAATGGGTATAACGTCTAGACCCCGAATGTAAGACGACCCCCACTTTTTCAGTCTTATTTCAATGCAAAAAACACCGTCTTATATTCGGGGCCAATACGGTACTGACATGATAAACAGCTGGAATGTTGAAACACACACATAAACGATTCCAAAGGTAGTAAGATGAGATCTAGTAATTGCTGAGTAATTACAGAATCCGTGCAACAGAATAAAGGACAGAACAGTTGAAGAGAAGGGAAACAAAACAAGGTGTTGCAATGCCGGCCAAAGCTCAGACCTCAGTATAAGTGTATGTATAAACTGTGTGTGTGTGTGTGTGTGTGTGTGTGTGTGTGTGTGTGTGTGTGTGTGTGTGTGTGTGTGTGTGTGTGTGTGTGTGTGTGTGTGTGTGTGTGTGTGTGTGTGTGTTCCAGGTCAGGCGGGGCTGGTGGTGGGGCTGCTGTTTGCCTTCCTGGTGGTCCTCCCTGCCGTGCTGCTGCTCTTCTACTGCTACAGAGTCAAGACCTCCTACTACCACAAGTGGCTTTCCCAGAGAGAGAAGAACAAGTACGTGTCCATGTCCGTCCCAACGTCTCAGTCACGCCCCGTTTACACAGAGAAAAAACGGTGGTAGGAGGACAAACAATCATGTTCTCGCTCACTGTTTGCCAATTATTCATTGGCTTACATAGTTATGAATATAATATAATATAAGTTTCTTGGTAAAACAAGCTTGATGTTGAGCTGGAACCAGCCCCCCACACTCTGAGTTGAAACATTTATCTCCTATCTACTTATTTTCTCTCACATCAGAGAGAAAATAAGACTTTTTTTCACGACTTCTGCATCTTTTTTTTGCCTGGGGTCATAAAGTGAGAGTGAGATTTGGAGGAAAGATGAAGCAGGACAGCAGTCCAGCGTGGGCTCTGGTTTATTTCCTGTCTGTTTTCTCTGTTTAGAAAGCAGGCGTCAGCGGATAAAGGGAAAAATGGCCGGCTGAATCCTCCCTTTCACCTGAAGGTGGTTGGACCCATCAACAAAGCTGCTGGTCAGAAGGGGGTGAGTCGGGCGTCTGGATTCAAATCCAAACCCTTTTATTTTTATTTTATTTTTTGGGGGGGGGTTACTAGAATATCTTTATCGTTCTAAGTTTTTACGTGTCTTATGGTTAATTTTATTACGACGGAGTATTAGGGCCAAACTAATACAAAAAAAAATTGGAAATTACGAGAATAAAGTCATAATAATATGAGAATAAAGTCGTAATTTATGAGAATAAATTCGTAATTTATGAGAATAAAGTCGTAATATTACGGGAATAAAGTCGTAATATTACGGGAATAAAGTCGTAATTTATGAGAATAAAGTCGTAATATTACGAGAATAAAGTCGTAAAATTACGAGAATAAAGTTGTAATATTATTAGAATAAAGTCGTAAAATTATTATAATAAAGTCGTAATATTAAGATAAGAGAGATAAGATAATCCTTTATTTCTCCCTCAATGGGGAAAGTCACTTTGTTCAGCAGCAGTAACTTAACACACACATGCAGGGGAGGGGTAAAAAAGTAAAAAGTAAAAAATATATAGAATTATGAAATATAGACAGTATATACAGTACATTGCAATGGAAATAAAAGTAGTGCGAAAGAACAAAAAGGCAGGTCAAAAAAAGCAGGTAGTATGAGTGTGAGGTAGACAGACAGATATTGTATAGATATTGTCGACTTTATTGTCGTAATATTACAACTTTATTCTCGCAACATTATGACTTTATTCTCGTAATTTCCAATTTTTTTTTGTCTTAGTTTGGCCTTAATACTCCGTCGTACATTTAGAGTCCATGTTTTTATTCGATTTTAGTTGTGATGCGCTTTGGTCAATCCTGGTTGTTATTAGAGTGCTGTAGAAATAAAGATTGATTGATTTGTGGCAAAGAATAGAGAAAAGGAAAGAAGGACAGGGAGGAGTGGAGACTGTTTCTCTCACTGCGGTTTAGGGAACACATGTCTGTCCATCGGGTTGACCTTCACATTAAAGGGCTTCATTTTACGACTGCTTGTAATATAATGGGACCAATTAGTCGCCTCCGTCCACATCGTAACGGTCCTTTGCACCAGGGTTTCCGTTGTCCGGTAATTGCCGGACTTTGTCCGGTAAAATATGCCGAAGTCCGGTATTTTATAATCTCTCCTGTCAAAATGTCCGGTGAAAATACTCACTGGTGCTGCGGGACTAGAATCTAGGGACACGCCGAGCCCCGGCGGAGGGACACGCCGAGCCTCGGTGCCGGGAGGAAGCGGGCTGCGGCGCCGACATCCACGTGTGCATTGATTTATGGTTCAGCGTCGCACCGACGCAGAGCCTACGGCGTAGAGTACGCGTCGCCGCGTACCCTACGCAGTAGGTTACGCGCAAGCTTCTGCAATATTTATTTATTTTTTGAAGTTACGCTCGCGAGTCAATTGACGGGACTTATTTTATTTTAAATACCCTGTTTTTCAATGAAAATACTATTAAATGACTTGCATTGATATCGTACTACTGCATATGATTTATTTTTAACCTCAATAAATTCATATAGCCTATGTGACCGGAATTTCAAACATTTGTCCGGTAAATTGAAACCCTGCCGGTCACATTGTCCGGTGCCAATTTTTTCTAGCGGAAACACTGCTTTGCACCAGTTCCCCCGCCTTTAATATGTTTTCATGATGCTTTTATTCCTTTGTTTTCAAAACTCATATGTAATCATCTTATTCTTTAATTGGGATCACTGGCAATGAGACGGTGCAAGAAAACAGAAAGATTTGAATAAAGGAGTGGGAGAGGATGAATACTGAAAGAATGACTGCGTTTCCATGCAAGGAATCCTGGTCTTTTGAGTCCAGGAAGTTCTTCTAAACACGGAGAAACCAAGACCAGGAGGAGACTAATCACTTCATAAATGTAATGAAGGATATGAACATTTCTGCATTTGTAGACGGTAGAAAGTACCGGGATAGAAGATTTACAAGAAGGTGAGGGAAAAGTTGCGCGAAGCAGCATTTGTTTTGAATTTAGATACAGGAAGAAGAAGCAGAAATGACGGGAATTGCGTCATCACGTTCTCCGTGCGTCGCTGGTTTGATCCAGATATCCTGAATGATTAATTACCATGTAAACGGAATATTCCCAATGTTTCAGTAACCAGAATATTAGCAATAACCCGGATTTTGACTGCATGTAAACGTAGTCACTGATTCTTCCTCCTCTGCTCCACAGCTTCCTCACACCAGCAAAGAGGTGCTGCCTCTCAGACCGGGCCCGGTACCCAACGGCACCCAGCCGGTCAACATCGTGCGGCCCCTGAGACCCGGCCCGCCCCCCCAGAGTGGTCTGAGACCCGGCCCGCCCCCCCAGGGCGGTCCCCGGGACCTCAAAGTGGGACGTCCATCTTTACCGGCTAGTAAAGCTCCAACGGCCCCGCCCAAGTCCCCGTCATCGCCACAGAGACTCAGCCCTCCCAGGAAACCGCTGCCCCTCAACCCAACACGCTCCCCACTGGTAAGAACCCGGAATTAAATACTACAACCCAACACGCTCCCCACTGGTAAGAACCCGGGATTAAATACTACAACCCAACACGCTCCCCACTGGTAAGAACCTTAGATTAAATACTACAACCCAACACGCTCCCCACTGGTAAGAACCTTAGATTAAATACTACAACCCAACACGCTCCCCACTGGTAAGAACCCGGGATTAAATACTACAACCCAACACGCTCCCCACTGGTAAGAACCTTAGATTAAATACTACAACCCAACACGCTCTCCACTGGTAAGAACCCCGAATTAAAACTACTGACCAGAAAATAACAACTGTGTAAAAAAAGAAAAAAAAGCTTCACTAAAACAGATTAAGCACAGTATTTAAGATTTAAGGAAGATTGTGATGTACATTATTAAATTCAGTTAAATGTTATTCAAAGGGGAAATGTTTGCCTTAAAAACGTGTGTTTTTTAATGGATTTTCTGATGTCTGCTCGCCCTGCTAAAAAGCCTAAAAAAAGAAAGCCAAAGTGCGATTCTGCGGCGCAGGTTGTCGCTACTGGGGGTCTGCCACGGACCCCATACTGGGGGTCCGTATGGGGGTCCCCAGTATTGTGGTCGGTGGTGATGGAGGTGTCTCCATCCCGGCGAGGGCGGAGAGCGCCGGTGCGGGTAGCGGTGCGCTGCAAAGCAGGCTCTGGAGCCACGGCTACGCCGTAGCCTCCGCCGTAGGGTGCGCGTCGCCGCATACCTTGCGGCGTAGGCTACGCGGCGATGCGTACCATTCTGCGTTGGTGTAACGCGGAACCATAAATCAGCCTTCAGTGTGTGCTCTGTCTGCTGTTCTGAACTTCACTGTTGTCTCATTTTGCTGGGACGTCGGGTCCCTCCACCGAGACACAACTTTTGCGGTATGCGTTCATTTTTGTGTCTAAAAATGATGCACAGTGCCCACCCAATCAGAAACGGTACAGATATTCTGTGATATTTTTTTCTATTTATAAAAAAATTAAATTATAAAAAAATAAGGGATCCCCATAACTTTGATTGGGTGGGCAGGACGCACGTTTGGGTGGGCACAGCCCCCCACTAAAACCGGCCTCGCTGCAGGTGAATGAGACATGGGGTAGTTTTGTTGAAAATGTGCTGTCCAAAATGTCCTGGAAAACTCGACTCCTGCAAATGCGCGTTCCCCAAAGTTTGTGGGGGCGGGGCTTTGGACGGAGCGCTGACGGGAGGGGGAGGAGGGGCGGGGCTTAGAGGAGGGGGCGGGGCTTAGAGGAGGTGCCACTTTCAAATCTTGCTAGCTCTCCAAAATCAAGGACTATACCTTTAAGTGAGCATACCATTGGTTATGGCTGCGGGTCCTTATGTTATGTATAAATTTGTAAGTGCAACTTGTGAGTGCAGTTTATTAGGAAAGCACAGACCTCTGATTATTTCTTAGATGAATTGTAGAGATTTAATCTGAACCTGAAAGGAATAATGAATATAACGGCTCTGTGTTTTATCCAATTGCTGTATTATTGATTTATCTCTGAAACTGCTCTCATCAGTGAGCCTTTGAAGTGTGAAATCCCTTTTAATTAGATCAAGTTTTTTTTTTTGTTTTTTTTTTTGTCTGCATATATATTAATGGTTAATACCATAAAGTTGGTAAAAAACCTAAGGCATATATATGCATTTTTAATATATAATATATATTTTAATATATCTTATATATATCACACAGGGAAACGCACAACGAGCACTTTGTGAACACAGCCTTTTTAAATCTGTAAACGAGAACAGGCAGAGACACAAACAGCAACCGTTCCAGGTCCCTGAGACTGAATCAAAGCTAGAATACTGCCATTATCTGTCCCTGAAACTGTGGAGTGAGTATTGGCGTTGATTTAACGCAGAACCATAAAGCAGCTTTAGGCCTCACGTGGTTTTCAAGAGACTTCATTATGCACATTACGTTTGTTATTTTGTGTTTGTTTGCCAGCAGCCAGCATGACAACAATGAGACAGGAAACGGGAATGCTGGCATCCAGACAAAAACAAGAGTCCATCACTTAGGGCTGTGCGATTAATCGATTTTAAATCTAAATCGGATTTATTAATCACAATTGATGTTAAAAAAAAGGAAAATCGGAAAATCGATTTTTTTGCAGCTGGCTGCATTACAGACAGAGCTCGTCTAGTCATCTTTGTTTGGTCAAGGGCCGCTCGGTGGCGCAGTGGGTTAAGCGGCGGCTCATATACTGAGGCTACAGTCCTCCTCCTGCAGCGGTCGCGGGTTAGAATCCAGCCCGCGCACCTTTGCTGCGTGTCTTCCCTTTGTTCCCTTTGTTTGGTCAAGAAAATTGTAAATGTTGTCACTTTAATAAACTCAAGGAGGATTTATCGTATCTTTCAATTGCACTTCATTCCCAATAGGTACATTTGTTTGCTATTTTTCTTTAAAAATAAAGTTAAAATATTTGAAACAATTTATTCCATTGTCTTTTGTAGTTTTACCAAAAAAATCGAAATCGAAAATCGGGTTTTCAGAGAAAAAAATCAGGATTTTATTTTTGTCCAAAATCGCCCAGCCCTACCATCACTATGGACTCTTGTTTTTGTCTTTCCTCCAACTTAACCACAGTTCTGTCTTTGGCTCAAAATGACCTAATTCCTTCCTTCCTTCCTTCCTTCCTTCCTTCCTTCCTTCCTTCCTTCCTTCCTTCCTTCCTTCCTTCCTTCCTTCCTTCCTTCCTTCCTTCCTTCCTTCCTTCCTTCCTTCCTTCCTTCCTTCCTTCCTTCCTTCCTTCCTTCCTTCCTTCCTTCCTTCCTTCCTTCCTTCCTTCCTTCCTTCCTTCCTTCCTTCCTTCCTTCCTTCCTTCCTTCCTTCCTTCCTTCCTTCCTTCCTTCCTTCCTTCCTTCCTTCCTTCCTTCCTTCCTTCCTTCCTTCCTTCCTTCCTTCCTTCCTTCCTTCCTTCCTTCCTTCCTTCCTTCCTTCCTTCCTTCCTTCCTTCCTTCCTTCCTTCCTTCCTTCCTTCCTTCCTTCCTTCCTTCCTTCCTTCCTTCCTTCCTTCCTTCCTTCCTTCCTTCCTTCCTTCCTTCCTTCCTTCCTTCCTTCCTTCCTTCCTTCCTTCCTTCCTTCCTTCCTTCCTTCCTTCCTTCCTTCCTTCCTTCCTTCCTTCCTTCCTTCCTTCCTTCCTTCCTTCCTTCCTTCCTTCCTTCCTTCCTTCCTTCCTTCCTTCCTTCCTCCCTTCCTCTCTTCCTTCTTTTTTCCCTTCCTTCCTTCTTTCCTCCTGCTCTCTCCTTCCTTCTTCCCTTCCTCTTTTCTCCCTTCCTTCCTTGTTTCCTTCCTTCCTTCCTTGCTTCCTTCTTTCCTTCCATCCTTTTTTTCTCCTTTCCTTCTTTTCATTCTTCCTTCCATCCTTTCTTCTTTTCTCCCTTCCTTCCTTCTTTTCATTCTCCCTTCCTCCCTTCTTCTCTTCCTCCTTCCTTGACCTGAACACAGCACAAGGGTTAATTAGTGTTTTCACTTTGCAGTTTTAACATGTTGGTATCCTGTTGGATTTGAATGTCCCATAATGTGAACATGAACATGTCTGTGTTGTAGTTGGTGTCTGACGGGCGGTCCAGGTCGTCCCCCTTCCCCCCCCAGAAGCCCCTCCCCCTCAGCCCGGCCAGAGGAGGCTCCACCAACCCGGGCCGGAGCTCCGGCTCCAAACCGTCCTCGTCCTCGGGCCTGTTGGTCATGATGCCCCCGGCCGTCGGACCTAAACCTGTGGTTAAAGTCTCAGCAATCCCCCCTCTCAGAGTCCTCAGGTGGGTCCACACGCAGCACTGACACACACACCAGTCACATCGGTCCACACGCAGCACCGACACACACACCCGTCACATCGGTCCACACGCAGCACACACCAGACAACACTGCCATGTTTTCTTATCTTTTCAGGGCGGTTCTGTATTCAGGACAGTAAACTAATAGTTATTCGTTTAAAATACCATCATACTTGCCCGGTTCTTCATGAGAAATACATTTGTGTTTTGGTGTGTGTGTGTTAGCAACAAGCTGGAGTCCAGAGGTTTGTATTTACTGTCCTTTGATGCAGAGTCAGGATTTTTGTTCCATATGCTCCATCTGTAAATGCAATAGAAGCCCAGGAGGAGGAAGTCTCCACAGGTTTATGTTTCCTTAGTTCCTGTGATTTAACCAAAGCTGGTAAAGTAGCCAAAAATTGTACTCAAGTAAAAGTACTGTTACTTCAGAATAATATGACTCAAGTAGAAGTAAAAAGTAGTTACCCAAATAATTACTTGAGTAAAAGTAAAAAAGTGCTTGGTGAAAAAACTACTCAAGTACTGAGTAACTGTTGAGTAACGTCTGATTTATTTTTTTAACAAAAAAAACATTCAAACAGAAAAAAAGTACAAAATAATCATCTTCAGGCAAATTAAATCATTAAAATAATAACATAAATTAAAATTAATAAAAAATAAAAAAATTGCTTAAATTAAAACAATCTTAAAGTAAATTCAAGTACTTTAATAAATAATGAAATAAATATTATAAATAAAAATAAATAACAGAATTAATAACAGAATAAAAAAATAAATTAAGCACAAGTAGCACAAAATGTCCAGCCTTTGTACTTTTCTTTTTTAACCAGCAGAACTAGAACAAACATGAACTCATAGAAACTCTGTGTGTGTTTGAGTCTGTGTAAATGTGACAAAACATGCAAAAACAAACATTTATACCAAAGAATCACCCAGTGATGTCATGAGATTGACGCGTACGCGGATAAAAGGGATAAAAGAAAAGTAACAGCTCAACGTAGCCTAATGTAGCGGAGTAAGAGGAACAGTTTCTTCTTCACAAATCTACTCAAGTAAAAGTAAAAAGTATAGTGATTCAAAACTACTCCTAAAAGTACAACATTTCCCAAAACTTACTCAAGTAAATGTAACTCGTTACTACCCACCTCTGGATTTAACAGATGGTCCCGAGTCTCAGCAGCTTGTTTTAAATGAAGTTCCCAGTTCAGCTGCCACGTTAGAATTCACACTTTACAGGGGGCACAGGGCAACTGATGTGCAGTCATCTCTCCCGTCCACTAGAAGGTCCTGGGTTCAATTCTCAACGAGGACGCGAGTTTGCATGTTCTCCCCGTGTTCCCTTGGTAGATAATGTGAGCTGACACCAACTCCACCTTTAAAACCAAACTTAAAACGTGTCTGTTTAGTAAAGCCTCTAGTTAGTGTTAATAAACTTCTAGTTAGTGTTACTAAACCTCTAGTTAGTGTTAATAAACTTCTAGTTAGTGTTAGTAAACCTCTAGTTAGTGTTAGTAAACCTCTAGTTAGTGTTAATAAACTTCTAGTTAGTGTTAGTAAACCTCTAGTTAGTGTTAGTAAACCTCTAGTTAGTGTTAATAAACTTCTAGTTAGTGTTAGTAAACCTCTAGTTAGTGTTATTAAACATTTAGTTAGTGTTTAGTAAACCTCTAGTTAGTGTTAGTAAACCTCTAGTTAGTGTTAGTAAACCTCTAGTTAGTGTTAGTAAACCTCTAGTTAGTGTTAGTAAACCTTTAAGGCTGAATTATGCTTCTGCGTCAAAACGACGCCGTGTCTACGGCGTGTGGTTTTTGTACACGCAGAGGACACGCCGTCACCTGCGCCGTCACTGACGCGCCTCTCCCGAAAATTGTAACTACGCGTCGAGGAGACGCAGACCACACGCAGACCGAGAGGGCTGTGATTGGTTCGTTTGAAAGCGAAGCATTTCCGGTTTCCGGTTTGAAGCAGTAGTGAACTTCCAGGGCTCTTTTCTTCGTTTATGTGTGATTTTTTTTGTTTTTGTTTTTTGCACAATAGTTGTCCTTCTTTCTTTGATTTACTGTGACCGGAAAAAGTCGGATAAACCATTCGGAAAAAGATCGCTAACTAGTGGCCGCGGGGGGTACTGCACCGCGACCAAATGGAGAGACGGAGAACTCTGAACGGTTCGTGACGGCGTCACGACTGCGCCGTGTGCTCTGCGTGTGTGTGACGCAGAAGCATATTTCAGCCTTTAGTTAGTCTCCCTGGCCCTGCCCCTTCTCAACCTTTCCCCGACCCTGCACCTAACCTGGAACTTGCTGATTGGACCGGAGCTTCGGGAGCTGCATGCTGGCCTGTGGTCCCCACCCCCGGTCATCCCGTTACTGCTTCCACCTGCCTGCGGTCCCCACCCCTGGCCATCCCGTTGCTGCTTCCACCTGCCTGCGGTCCCCACCCCTGGCCATCCCGTTGCTGCTTCCACCTGCCCCGTTGCCGAAGGGAAGAAACCTTGAGCAGGACCAGGCTCATAAGGGGGGACCCTCCTGCCGAAGGCCAGACTGGGGGAGTCGGGGACGTCAGCAGCACAGCAAGCAGGTGGAAGCAGCAGCAGGATGACCAGAGGGGGGGGGGGGGGGGCGCAGGCCAGCATGCAGCTCCTGAAGCTCCGGCCTGCAAACATGCACAAAAGAGAAAAAGGGGGGCCAGCACAAGAAACTACAGGAACGATGGACAAAAATGATAGCTATGAGATACTTATAATAAATAAAAATGGAAAAGGAGAAGAGAATAAGAGAGGAGAAGAAGGGTGAGAGGCACCGCCCAGCGGATCATGTCGGTGCCCCCCTGCAGCATAAGCCTATAGCAGCATATCTACCACCAAGCTATATTTGAGACTAACTATTATAGTCTTGTTCTATAGCTACAACTATGACTACTGACTCTAACACACTAGAGTTTACACTAACTAGAGATTTACCAACACCAGCTAGAGGTTTACTAAACACTAACTATAGGCTTTACTAAACAGAAAGGAGAGGGAGGCAGAAGAAACGCTGGGAAGATAACATCCCGAATGGACGGGACTTGAGCTGAGCTACACCTTACGGAAAGCTGAAGACAGAGAGGAATGGGAAGCTGTGGTTCAGAGATCCGCTGCTGCGCCCCAACGAATTCTAATCTAAGGGAGAAGAGGAGGAGGAAACAGAAAGGTTTTAAGTTTAGTTTTAAAGGTGGAGGTGGTGTCAGCCTCCTTAACCCAGATTGGAAGTTGGTTCCATAGTAATGGTGCCTGATAGCAGAAGGCCGTCCTCCAAATCTACATTTGGATACTCTAGGAACTACGTCATGCACATTCCCTCTACAGTTATAGGAAGGGGATAGGAAAAGCAAGGAACAGTGGACAAATCTTTAAGGAAAAACAGCTTACGCTCCATATGCCTCATACTCTTTTTTTTTTTTTCTCCCCTTCTCTCCTTCTAGACCGGTCCCAGGTGCCAAACCAAACACAGCTTCGCCTTCACCACGAAAATGACCTTGATCTTCTGAGGAGGGAGCGGCACAACAGCCTATTATTTGCACTAAAGAGACTTCAGCTGGTGAACAACACTGCTGTCACAACTACCAGAGGACAAAATTAAAACCCGAGACACGAAGAAACAAGCGGGAGTCGCCACTTAGGACTGAAGATGAAACCTTAGCCAACTCCTCACTCCTCATTTCTGTCCCTTCCTGTTCCCTAGTGGACTAACTTTGACCACGATGACGATGCGGTGTTGCCACGGAGACCTCGCAGACCGAGACAAGTGTTCGCACCGGAGTACGTTACGTTACGTTTGACAAATCTGTTTTTGATAGTTTTTTTTATCTGTTAATTACGGAAGAGTATTAGGGCCAGGCAGGAAAAAAAATAAAAATAATATTTTAGAGGAGCAAGATTTTTTTTCATTATGCACTTCGCGAAAAAAGTCGAAATGTTGAGATTAATGTTGAAATACAAGTTGAAATACAATTTTGTGAATAAAGTCGAAATTGTACATTTCTCGACATTTCGACTTTTTTCTCGACTTTTCGACTTTTTTCTCAACATTTCGACTTTATTTAGACCCTCCAGAAAAACGCGGGCAAAAATCCTTGATTCTGCGGGCTAAAATAATTGATTATGCGGGCTAAAATCATTTATTATGCGATTAAATGTGCAGGTTTTTTATGTGCTTTTATGCGGTGAAATTGCGGAATATGCTGGAAGTTGCAAAATATGCAAAATATGCAGGAAGTTGCGGATTTGGCGCTGAGCTCTTCCCTCTTCGCTCGCCGCTACATCATCATCATCATCATCATCGTTTATTAGTCAGACTCGAGGTCCATGATAAAAACATACAACACTCAATACATAAGAACACAGATTAAAAGAATGCTGATTGTACTGAGGGAATCCTTGTTAGTTTCTTGTCCTCCGCTTAGTAATATGCTTAATTCAGCGGGCTGTCTCGTCTGATCTGAGGTCGTAGACGAAAAAAAAAAAGGAGAGCGCAGGTGGAGAGCGGGGCGGAGGCGGCCCGGAGGCCGGTCCCCGCCTGGTCTCTCCCCTCCAGCCCGCGGCTCGGTGCTCGGGTGATTGCCGGGCGCACCGGTGCGGTGAGGGGACGAGACAGAGCGTCACCCCACGCGTCCGCCGCCAAGATCCCCAAGTGGATGGGAGCGTGCGCAGTGGTGCGCGGTCAGCGCGGATCCTGAGTCCACCGGCAGCCGCGCCCTCCGCGCAAGCGGGGGGCTGGACGGAGACGGCTCTCCTTTTTCCTCTCACCCCCGCGGGTGAGAGCTGCTGTTTGGGGGGTGGCGGCTTCTGTGAGGGGTGCGGAGGTCCCCGGGCGGGTCCCGCACGTCGCGACCGGGCGTCCAAACATGTCACTCACAACACTTCCCCCTTTTCCAAACTTTATGCGAAAATGTGCGGAAATCAAGCGAGCCCCGCATAATCCCCGCATAATCGCATATTTAGCGCGGACATATGCAATTATCGCGGGAAATATGCGCCCTTTTAGGAATAAATCTATCCCCGCGTAATCTGCGCCATTTGGCTGATTATGCAATGAATTATGCGATCGCGCAATCGCGTTTTTCTGGAGGGCCTATTTATTCACAAAATATTGACTTTTTTCTCGAAATTCCGCCTTTTTTCTCCACATTTCAACTTTATTCACAAAATTTTGACTTTTTTCTCAGCATTGCGACTTTTTTCTCGAAATTGTACTTCAACATTAATCTCGACTTTTCGACTTTTTTCTCCACATTTCGACTTTTTTCTCGAAGTGCATAATGAAAAAATAATCTTCCTCCTTTAAAATATTACTTTTATTTTTCTCCTGTCTGGCCCTAATACTCTTCCGTAGTAAATGCTGTTTATGTATAAAGCATACATTTTTATGAATGTTGTTTTGTTTACAGGTTGTTTCATGTTTATTGAATTGTGTTACGTGCCAAAGAACTCTTCATGCCTGAGGTGTGTCCCACTTTCTTGAAAATCTTGTTGCGTTAAGCTCACCACTAGTCAGTCCCCCCATACTTTTAGGTTATTCTAATTTATTGTATTACATGAGGAAATTCTAAAGTGCAAATCTGGAGGTACAGACGTCTGTCAGGAAGGAAAGCCAATCACGCAGCAGCTTCTTCTCAACACTGTTTACATGGTGGAGGGCTCGACGAGGACACACCTCAGCTAGTCATGTTTTTTTATGTCATTTGTTGTGCTATGAGTTTTGATCAGTTTACATAAAATATTTTTACAAAATTATCACGAGGCTGTATTTGTTTATTCCAGCTCAACCAGTAAAAGAGATTTTATGATGACAGACTTTTAGTTTGGTTAGAAATACAGGACTGTCTCAGAAAATTAGAATATTGTGATGAAGTTCTTTATTTTCTGTAATGCAATAAAAAAAACAATTAAAGCTGCAAGCAGCGATGAACGGGCCCTCGCACTCATGGCCACCGCCCCCCATAAGCATATCAGAAATGACACCACCCGCGACTTCCTATGTCAAACCATTCAAAAGTTATGGCAGAAAATAGGGACAACCAATCAGAGGAAGGGGCGGGACTAATTTGCATCAATTATGGCCAAGGACTCAAAACCATGTCCGATGACACCACCCACAACTCTCTATGTCAAACCATTCAAAAGTTAAAGCAGAAAATAGGGACAACCAATCAAAAGAAGGGGCGGGGCTAATTTCACTAATTATGGTCAAGGACTCAAAACCGAGTCCGATGACACCACCCTCATGTCTTTATCATAACCCGTTCAAAAGTTATGACAGAGAAAAGTATTCTAGGGGGCGCTGTTGAGCCATTTTGCCACACCCATTAATACAAACCATGAAATATCAAATTTATCACCAGGCCTGGCTTGCATGCAAAATTTGGTGACTTTTGGAGAACTATCAAATATGGACCAATCAGATGAAGGGGGGGGCACGCTTTTTGGCAAATAGCGTCACCATTACCACCGTTACGGTTCGGGCCGTATTAACTGCCAAAGGAATGGCATAAATTGCGCCAAAATTACGCGATTAATTCAAAATGTTCAAAATGGCCGACTTCCTGTTCGTTTCGGCCATGGCGCCAAGAGACTTTTCTTTAAGTTGCGACATGATACAGGTGTGTACCGATTTTCGTGCATGTACGTCAAACTGTATTGTGGGGCTTGAGGCACAAAGTTTTCAAGGGGGCGCTGTTGAGCCATTAGGCCACGCCCATTAATGCAAACCATTAAATATCAAATTTTTCGCCAGGCCTGGCTTGGTGCAAAATTTGGTGACTTTTTGGGCACGTTTAGGGGGAAAAAGGGCCCTCCTTTCGTCAGAACAATAAGAAGAAGAAGAAGAAGAAGATTTTTTTTTTATTTTTACAAACACACTTTATTTACATTTTTACAGGATACAGTTCACATCACATGTCATAAAGTGCTAAAAGTGCCTAAACAAAACAGAATCTCCAATAAATAAATGACATCAACATTCAGTCTTGAAGAAAAAGTGCAAAGTGCAGTTCATTATTTACAATATTACAAAGGACATTATCATAACACCAGAGGTTCCTAAAAACATTCAAGTCATTCATTAATTTGTAAAAATTTAATTCCAGTCTCAGTCTGCATCTGGTGTTGCAGCGCCACACGGAGGCGGCCTCCTGAACTGCTCTGTCCTCTACTTTGTTCTTTCTGGATACATAGATTGCCATTTTTGCCTCACCAGAAATAAAATTCAGTAGCTGCCAATTTCTTTGATTGTTTCTCCTGTATCCTGCACCATAAATAAAAATTGTGTTGCAAAAAGTTTCATTAAAAAGACTAAAAACAGTGGTTAAAAGAGTGAAGAGCTGTCTCTTACACTCACTAAAAACATGGAAAACCGTCTCGCGAAGATGACAGAAAGGGCACTGGTTTGACACAGCAGGATTAATAACAGAGATGAAGGCATTGGTGGCGATGGCTCCGTGTAAAATCCTCCACTGGAGGTCGGCTGTTCTCTTCTTGAGGGGAGGTTTGTATAAAACTCTCCACTGTGGACTCTCTCCATCTCCTCCCAGCTTGTCAGTCCATACAGTGGAAGCCCTGTCACACAGTCCTTTTTTGTTGACAGCTTTCACACAGTTTCTGTAGATGATTTTCCTGTCAGCTGTGTGCAAGCTGAGCCACTGAGGGTCGTTGAGGAGAGGTCCATCCAGTTCTCCAAATTGGGGACTTATTAAGACCTCCGGGAATGGGTCCCTGTGATCAGGTTCAGTCCCTCTGCCGTAGTCCATCAGGAGGCTTCTCTCCCTCCCAGCGAGCCTCTGCCTCCACAGCTCCAGAATCCTCTGGATTACCCTGGTGGACTGGATGCCCAGCAGAGAGCCCACCGCCTGAGAGTCCGACAGCGGTTTCAGGACCAGGGTCTTGGTCCTGCACAGCGCTGCCATCAGCCCAGGCACAGCTCCACTGCAGACATCCAGCCTGGCTCCATGAACTAGTGGTCCTCTCAACAACCAGAACAGAGAGTTAGAGCTTTTTCCTGAATCACATTTAAAAAGGGCCCATGATTTAAAAACACCCTGATAAAATGGAGTAAACCCATTTAACTTTAAAAATTTTAAATCGGTTAAAAACAGAGCAGCATCCAGTCCCAAGTTACTCATACAGCTGGCCACTTCTCTCCACACCAGATCCGCCGGCCCTGCCAAAAACCTCTGAATAAACTGTAGTCTGAAGGTGGCAGTTCTGCTGGCCAAGTGGATGAGGCCCTGCCCCCCCTCCTCTCTGGGTAAAAACAGCACCCCCTGTGGCACCCAGTGAAAGCCATCCCAGAAAAAGTTGACAAGCTTTGCTTGGATCTGGGCTAACAGACCTGATGGAGGATCCATGCAGGCTAAATGGTGCCAAAGCAGGGAGGCCACAAGATTGTTCAGCACAAGAACCCTGCCTCGATATGACATCTGAGGGAGCAGCCATTTCCAGTTTTTTAGTTTGGCTTCAATTTTTTCAGTGACGCCCTCCCAGTTCCTCCGGATCGTAGCCTCGTTCCCGAGGAAGACGCCGAGGTATTTAAGGCCATCAGTTTTCCAGGACAGACCATGGGGAAGAACTGGGAGACCGTCACGCCAACTACCGACAGCAAGAGCTTCACTCTTGCTCCAATTCACCCTCGCTGCAGACAGAGTGTTGAATAAAACTGTTAAATTACATAAGATGTCAATATCATTTTGATCTCTAATTAAAACAATAACATCATCCGCATAAGCAGATAAAATGATGTTTTCACTAAAACCAGGTAAAATTAGGCCACGGATTCTTGTGCGGATCTTGCAGAGGAGGGGTTCCAGGGAGAGTGCGTAGAGCATTCCAGACAGAGCGCAGCCCTGCCGGATGCCTCTACGCACCCCGAAAGGAGCACACAGACTGCCATTAAACTTCAGTACACTCTCAATGTCACTATATAACACCTGAATCTTGGCAATGAAACCAGTGCTGAACCCAAACCTCCCCATGGTTTTCCAGAGGAAGCCGTGCTCAACACGGTCAAATGCCTTTTCCTGATCTAGCGAAATGAGACCAGTATTTATACCCAATGAGCTAGAGACCTCCAAAACATCTCGAATTAGGTAGACATTGTCTACCATGGACCTGCCGGGCACACAGTAGGTCTGATCCCGGTGGATGACCTGCTCCATAGCTTCTCTAAGCCTGTTGGCCAAAGCCTTGGACAGGATCTTGTAGTCAGTGCACAACAGTGACACGGGACGCCAGTTCCTGATATCCTGCATATTCCCCTTCTTTGGCAGCAGGGAAACAACAGCCCTCCGACAGGACAGTGGCAGAGAACATTAGGTCAGACTGTCATTAAACACCTCTAGAATGTCAGGTGCCAAAACACTCCAGAAGGCTTTGTAGAACTCTACAGTCAGGCCATCGATGCCAGGAGACCGCCATCCCTGCATACCCCTGCAGAGCGGCGTGTAGTTCCTCCATCTGCAGTGGCCGGTCCAGCTGTGATTTGGTCTCCTCAGAGACCTGAGGTAGTTCACCACAGAACCCCTCGAACAGAGCATCATCCTCTACATACTGGCTGGTATAGAGGGATGAATAAAACTGCACAGCTCGCTTTCTTATCTGACCAGGCTCAGTGAGCTCCTGCCCTGTGTCAGAGAGCAGAGAGTGGATCACTTTCCTCTGTCCTCTGGCTTCTTCTCCAGGCCAAAGAAGAAGCTAGAGGGAGCATCCATCGCTGTGATGTTCTGGACCCGGGACCGGACCAGTGCACCCTGTAGTCCAGCAGGTTGGCTAAAGCCATTTTTTTGGACTTGAGGATCTCAATATATCCTTGATTTCCTGTGGAAGCACTTATTGTTTCCAGCTCCACGATCTCAGTCTCCAGGTCTTTCATAGATCGACAGATGTCACGTGTGACATTGAGAGTATACTGCTGACACAAAAGCTTTATCTCAGTCTTACCATGGTCCCACCACTGCCTAAGACATGTAAAATCAGCTTTCCTGTGTCTAAAACCAGTACAAAAAAATCTAAAAGCCTCTTTAAAACCTTTGTCAAATGTTAAAACTGAATTAAAATGCCAGTACGCACTCTTAGGTAAAATGTTTTTTATGGTGACATGACATAAAACCAAAGAATGATCCGTAAAACCAGCTGGCATTATTTTACACAGCTTAAAAACATTAAAATGGTGCTTAAAACAATAAAAACGATCAAGTCTGGCTAAGGAGATTCTATCCTCTCTCAGGTGGGACCATGTGTACTGTCTGCAGTCTGTATGCATCCTTCGCCACACATCCACCAGGCCGTGGGAGTAGACCAGCTGCTTCAGACCGTGTTGGGAGGCTGGATGAGGCTCTGCATGATTACGGTCTAAAAACTCGTATTCGGTACAGTTAAAATCCCCACCCAAGAATAAAAAATCCTCCGACCCACAGCAATTCAGTCTAGTATTGACTTTTTCTAGAAAGCTCTTCCTCTCTGTACCGTTTGTTGGAGCGTAAATGTTCATAAAAAACAAGGTGTGATGTTCAAACTGTGCCTTTACTAAAAGACACCTCCCCTTCACCACATGCTCGACCTCCAGGGACGATGGAGTAAAAAGTTCAGAGAAAACAGGAAGGCCACTCCACCGCTGAGGGTGGTGTTATGGCTCAAAGCCACCTCTCCTTCCCACTCTTTGTTCCAGTCCACCTCATTGCCTTCATCACTGTGTGTTTCTTGTAAAAACAGAACATCAATGTTTTTCATCCTTGCTGTGTCAAACACCAGTGCCCTCTTCCTTGACTCTCTGGCACCATTCACATTTAACGTCCCCACTCTAAAAGAATCCATTGTTATGGAGATGTTAAAAGCAAAAACAGTAAAAGAGATAAATAAGAGTAAAACCAACAGCTTCAACATTATCATTAAAACCCGAGTTGTTTTCTCACCTTAAGCATCTGTTTTCTTAGTCTAAAAATTTCCTGATCAGTGACACCTGATGTAGCTCGGTTTTTAATGACACGTTTTGCTGAGTTATAAAAAATGAGCTTGTCAGGAAAATGCTGCTCTATATCAAGGCCTTTCATGCCTTTTGTCTGCTGCAGGAACGCTTTAAACATGGTTTCCGAGGAGAGTTTCTTGTCCTGACTGGCAGTCATCTGACTGCAGGACATGTCACTGCAGTCAGATATGCAGCCTTCACTGTCACTGCTGTCTGCAGCACTCGGTTTTGCCCACAGCCGACCAGCCTTACAGCCCACATCATCCTTCTGCATATTTCTTCGCTTGCTGCGCCGTTTTGAAGGATGAGGAGCACAGACCTCCATGACCTCAGCCTCAGTAGCTGCACCAGCCTCACATAACTCACCGGGCACTTTACCGGTTTCACCCAGCTCACCTGTTATTTTTTCTGTTTCACCCATTACTTTACCAGTTTCACCCAGCTCACCTACCTCACCCAGCACACTTGTCACCTCACCCAACTCACTTGTCACCTCACCCAGCACACTTGTCACCTCACCCAGCACAATTGTCACCTCACCTGGTTCAGCCAGCCCAGGTCCAAGCCCACCTGTCACCTCAGCTGCCATTTCACCACCTTCACCTGCTCCACTCTCCCTCTCACCACTCACCTCAGAACGACCACTGTCATGGCTCTGTTCCTTCTCCACCTGTTCCTTCTCCACCTGATTCTCAACCACCGGAGCGGATGAATCTGCGGGGGGGTCCGACCCAGACGGAGCATCTGAGTCAGCTCTCCCCACAGCCCCATCCTCCTCTGCGGCACCAGGAATCCCCCGCCGCGCAGCAGGAGCCGGCCGCTCCGCGGCAGCGGCGGCCGTCGCCGTCCCCCCAGCCGAGCCGGCGTGGTTAGGACAGGCCTTAATGAGGTGTCCCCCCTCACCACAGCCGAAACACTTCACCAGGGAAGAAGTCGCAAACAAAACATAATCAAAATCGTCCACACGAACAAAGAAACGATAATTGAACTCTTCGGTCTTGTTGTTCAAGATCATAAAGAGCTGTCTCCGGTACGATACAACATGTTTTAAAAGTGGTGACTTGCAACCAGATAAGATCTTTTTTATTGGTGATATCACCTTACCGTGCCGAGACAGCTCTCTTATCAGGAACTCATCGCTAATGAATGGAGGAACGTTTGAGAGTGTGATTTTAGATGCTGGCTGCGTCAGCGGCAGCACAGGCTCAAACAGCCCATTCACTGTGATGCCTTTCTCCACCAAACATTTCACCTGGTCCTCCTCCAAAAACAAAACCACAGCTTTGTTCATGCGGGCAGCAGACATGACCGAGCTGTGCCCGATGATCTCCTCCACAGCCAAAGCCACCTCCTCCACGCTGCACGGAGAGCCGGCACCGACTTTGATGCCATGCTTCCGGGACAGCTTGGAGAAGCCACTGGCAGCCATTTTGGCTTTGAGTGGTCCTCCAGCCAGACAAAGCCTGGCTGGCAAAAACACACAAAAACAACTACAAACTTAAATAAAACTAACCAAACACAACACTAAACAACTGACACAAACACCACTAACAATACATGAAAGAACAAAGGACAGAAAATAGAAAAATTCACCATCCACTCTCAGCTCTTCCACTCCCACTCCTCTCACAAGAAGAAGAAGAAGAAGAAGACTTTGACTTTCAAGCAACTTTATTTACGAGCCATTCTGACAAATCTTTACAAAATTACGTCATGGAAAACGTTTCTATGGAAACACACGAAAAAACAAAAAATTTAAATCCACATTCACACACTAACCCATTCACACCCTGAATCTAAAGATTCAGCAGCAGCGACCCATCCTCTCCTACTGAACACAACACTCGCTCAACTGCCCACACATCCATAAAACCCTCCAGGTTGTTTGTTACTTTAAAAAACGTGTGCTTCACCCTCAGGCGGGCCGCCACCAGACCCCTCAGGCAGCGGACTGGGTCAATCCAGCCAACTCCCCTCAGCTGGTTCTTTCTGCTCTTCCAAATGGCTAATTTAGCGTTTGCCAATATAAAATTGATTAGAACCGCCACTTTCCTTTTCCTGGAAGAATATTTTGGCCCAAAGACGAAGAGGGGAACAGAGAAAACCTCTCCCAAGCCCCCCACCCACTCTTCCAATATGCCAAGGAGACCGACCAAACGGGGACAGGACACCACTAGGTGGTCCAAGGTCTCTGTCTGTCCACAGAATGGACACCCCTCCCTAGTGCTGGGATCAAAGCGAGCTCTGTATCTGTTCGTAGCTATTATTCCATGTATAATCCTCCACTGGATGTCCCCCATCCTTCTCTCAACAGGAGGCTTATACAGGACCCGCCAGCTGCCTTTAGGGGAAGAGTCTGTGCCAAAAACCTGCGTCCACCCCGACTCCCTGACTCCAGCGAATGACCCGAGGTTGAGCACCTTCACGCAGCTCCTGTACAGCTGCTTCCCATCACAGGAGTCAAACCGGGTGAGGTCCGGAGTCTTCAGGGACAGGAGCAGTCCAGGCTCCTCTGTCCCCTCAGCCACAGCAGGACTCACATCCAGAGATGGAAAGATGTATTCACTGCCCTCGCTCCACTGGACAACTAGGGCTCTGTCCTGTGCAAAGTCCTGCAGAGGTGCCGCCAGAGACTGCCACACCTCTCTCACCAGACTCTGCAGCACTCTGGTGGAGCGGATGCCGGTTGCTGCAGCCAGTGTCTCTATAGCAGTCAGGGACAGATGCCCCAGCTTCACAATCCCTGCTGTCCTGAAAGCACTCCGTACAGTCACTGAGGAGAAAACAGCGGCCGACAGGAAGACGTTGTCGAACAGTGGCTCCTCAAACAGCCACATCCCAGGTCTGACATCGGGTCGACGTGTGAAGGCCAGAATCTTCCAGGCATCCAGCACCGAACTCCAAAAAGGCGTCAGTCCATCCAAACACCATGTCTGGGACAACAGGAACAGTTGTTTGTCATATCCCAGCCACCCCGCCCTCCACAGCAGCAGCCGAGCCACTGACGACCAGCAGAGGCCGCAGCCATATAGCAGCCGCTGTGCTGCCTGCAGTCGAAATGCTGCGGTCCTGGAAGTGAGGTCAATGAGGCCCTGCCCCCCCTCTGCCACCGGGAGATACAGGACACACGCCCTCACCCAGTGACGACCCGACCAAAAGAAGTCCACCAGCAGCTGCTGCAGCTGCTTCAGCAGTCCCGGTGGTGGTGTCAGGACCTGGAGCCTGTGCCACAGAGAAGAGGCGACGAGGTTGTTGACAATCAGAACTCTCCCCCTGTATGACAGCTGTGGGAACAACCATTTCCATCTAGACAACCTGGCCTGCACCTTTCCCAGCACTCCCTCCCAGTTTTTGGCGAGTATGGCCTCGCTCCCCAAAAACACCCCCAGAGTTTTTATGCCGCAGTTACCCCACTTAAGGCCACCAGGAAGACAGGGCAGCCTCCCCTCAGGCACCTCGCCAATCCAACACGCCCCACTCTTCCCCCAGTTGACTTTGGCGGAGGAGGCCTTCTCGTACAAGGAGAGGCTGCCCTGCAGTTCCTGAATGTCCCTCTGTCCCCGGACCAAAACATTCACGTCGTCAGCATATGCTGACACCACGATGGGAGGGCTCTGAACCCCCTCTGGCAGACACAGGCCTCTCAGACGACCCCTGAGTCTGGCCAGAAGAGGCTCAATAGCCACACTATAAAGCTGGCCTGAGATGGGGCAGCCCTGCCTGATTCCCCTGCTGACCATGACGGGTCTGCTCAGACCTCCCCCCACTTTCACAACACAACAAGCATTCCTGTAAAGCAACTTCACCCAGGACAAAAAGTGCTCCCCAACACCAAACGTCTGCAGCGCTGCAAATAAAAAAGAATGGTCAACACGATCAAAAGCCTTCTCTTGATCTAATGAGATGACACCAATATTAAAATCTTATAGTCAGTACATAAAAGGGCCACAGGTCTCCAGTTTTTTAGTAGAGTCAGGTCTCCTTTCTTGGGCAGCAGGGAGATCACTGCTCGTCGACAGGAAGCCGGAAGAAAACCAGTTTTAAAAGACTCCTTAAAAACTTCCAGTAAATCTGTCCCCAGTATACTCCAGAAGCGTTTAAAAAGGTCTGCAGGTAACCCGTCCAGCCCCGGGGACTTCCCTGACGCCATCTGAGTCACTGCAGCGGTTAACTCCTCCAGTGTGATGTCAGCACCCAGAGCCTCCTGTTCAGCAGGACCCAGATGTGGAAGCCCCTGCAGCAGCTCCTCAGCAGCGTCTCCGTCACAGCCTCACGCCTCAAACAGCTCAGTGTAGAATGACACCGCCAGCCTCTTCAACTCTACTGGGTCAGATGTCAGCGACCCATCGGGCAGACGGAGGCACACCATCTGCTTCCTCTGAGCCACGGACCTCTCCAGGTTGAAAAAGAAAGTGGTGGGCGCATCCATGTCCCTCACTGCAGCAAACCGGGCCCGGACTAGGGCCCCCTTCGCCTTCTCTTGCAGAAAAAAATTCAACTGCTTCTGCTTGTGGTGCAGCTGATCTGCATTACCAGGTGCCATACTTTCTAATTCCCTGATCTCTGTCTCTAAACGCTCCATGGCTTTGCAGACATTAACACTGGAGAAGGATGTATACTGCTGGCAAAACACTCTCAGCTGGCTCTTACCTACTTCCCACCACTGAGACAGGGAGGGGAAGGACTCCTTTTTGGCTCTCCAGTTGACCCAGAACAATTCAAAATTTTCACAAAAAATAAAATCCTGTAAAAGTTTTACATTAAAATGCCAGAATGACCGTGGTCTGTCAGTGTGTGCTAAAACCAAATCCACCAACACTAAGTGGTGATCTGTAAAACCAACAGGGTGAATGTTACAACGAGCTGCACGGGTGTTAAAGGAACCAGACATATAAAGTCTGTCCAGCCTGGCTGCGCTGACCCTGCCATCAACCACTCTCATCCTTGTGTATTGTCTGTCTGAAGGATGTTTCATCCTCCAAACATCCACCAGGTCCAACTCTGCCGTCATCTGAGACAGGAAAGCAGACGACTGAGGATGCAGCTCCTGTCCTATCCTGTCTAAAGTGACGTCAGTGCAACAGTTCCAGTCTCCCCCCATTAAAACCCACTCCCCCTGACTGCAGCAGTCCAGCTTGTCTTTCAGCACCTTAAATAGAGCTAGACGCTCATGGCCACAATTTGGTGCATAAATATTAATAAAATTAAAAACGGTATCCTGGATATCTGCCCTAACCATTAAAACCCTACCTGCAACTATTTCAGTGGTTGATAAAACACTAACATTAAGAGCGGGATGAAACAGGACAGCGACCCCTGCACTGAGGTTGGAGCCATGGCTGAGAGTGTACTGACCCCCCCACCACAGACCCCAGTCTGTCTCATTTACACTGTCACTGTGCGTTTCCTGCAAAAATATGACATCTATTTTCTTTTGATTAATTATTTCTGCCACTAAAGCTCTCTTTTCTGCACTTCTACCCCCATTGATGTTTAAAGAGCTGACGCGTAACGTCTGCATAAGAAGAGAAGAGAGACAGAGAAGCCAAACAGCCAGACAGAGACAGCAGAGAGGAGACACCCGGTGTTGTGAAGCCATTCTTAATTTATCGAGTGTTTCATTTTCTTCCTTCTTTTACCACCTCCCAGAGCTTTACTGACAGAGGTCACATGCTTCCTCAGACGATACCTCTTTTTCTCATCTAGCAGGTCTTTGCCTACAATCCTCTGCAGGGTGCTCACCGTCTTTACAAATTTTCTGACATCAGGGAAGTATTCACTTACTTCCACTGATCTTCCAAAAGAGTCCTCCAGAAAACTGTTAATGTCAGCTAAGGAATACAAGTCTGTGCTCTGAGAAACACTGTCAGCAACAGAAACACTGTCAGAGTCACAAGCATCATCTGCCTCCATCTCCACAGCCTGACTGTCCTCAACCTGTTGCCCAGCCCGCTGCTCAGCCTGCTGCCCAGCCTGCTCACCTGCAGCCTGCACACCTGCAGCCTGCACACCTGCAGCCTGCACATCTCCACCTGCCTGCACCGCTCCTCCAACCTGCACATCTCCCCAAGCCTGCACACTCCCACCCGCCTGCTCACCTCCACCTGCCTGCACCTCTCCACCCTGCTCAGTTTTAGTCCTGTTCTCATCCACACACAGGGGTGTAGCACCAAATTCTGGGCCCTGTACACTCTCAATGTCAGTGGGCCCCTATCCATGCCCGCGAGGCGCGTGAGAGAAAAAAAAGGGGGGGGGGGGGGGGGGGGGCGTATTTATACAATCTACTACAATCAACTACAATCAGATCAGATTATATTGATGAGTGGTTCTGAATTGATGCATTTGGCCTACTTGTGCTCAAATACCTAAAACATTAGGGTACATCTGGCTGCAATAAGTTGCAGAGGCAAAAATGTTTTAAGCCATTTTTCAGCCAGATTGAGAAGAATAGCTAATTGTTTTTCTATGTTCTCACCAGATTCAGAATCACAATCATTTTTGATTGATAGTGAGATCACAGTTATTTAACATGATTATTCATTGGCTTTGGTAATATCATGAATTTATTGAACATTGACAATAGCTTTTAAGCACAGCACTGCACCGCAATGCTAAGGCTTTTTACCAGACAAAAATAATAAATTGCGTTATTGCTCAATTAATATATTACTAGTGTGCACTTGAGCCTACAGTGATATTGGTATGTTATTTACATGTTGATATATGCAGCAGCAATATTGCTAGATGGATCATTCATTAAATCTCAGCACGGAGTTTCATTTTATTTTCTGTAATGCAAAAATGTCATACATTCTGGATTCATCACAAATCAACTGAAATATTGCAAGCCTTTTATTATTTTAATATTGCTGATCATGGCTTACAGCTTAAGAAAACTCAAATATCCTATCTCAAAAAATTAGAATATTCTGGGAATCTTAATCTTAAACTGTACGCCATAATCAGCAATGTTAAAATAATAAAAGGCTTGCAATATTTCAGTTGATTTGTAATGAATCCAGAATGTATGACATTTTTGTTTTTTTAATTGCATTACAGAAAATAAAGGACTTTATCACAATATTCAAATTTTCTGAGACAGTCTTGTAAACTTGCTGGCGTGGTTGTGTTTGAACCACTTCTGAATATCCATCGTTACTTTGTGTTAATGGAGCAGCAGAGCAGCGTCTTGCAGATCAGTGACGTCCGGCTGATTTATGGTTCCGCGTTGCACCAACGCAGATCTTACGGCGTAGGATACGCGGCGACGCGAACGTACGTTGCGCGTCACCGCCGGCGATTTAACGTGGAACCATAAATGAGGCTTAACGCGCACGCATTTCTCAGTTTTCTTTTCGTCTTTATAACTGAGCATGCAAATACATAAACTGAGGGTGCAAAGCTTATGCACCCTCGTAGAACCGGGCCTGTATAAGCAGCAGCTGTCTGGAGTGGACTATGTTAACTTTAATTGGACTTTGCATGACAAGCTAACTTGGTTCACCTTTGGGAAAGAAAGCAGTCAGCAGCTCCTTCCCCTCGTTCTGCCATCTTTCTTTTTGTTTCCTCTATTTCTTTTTCTGATAGCCCGATTTGTGTTTTTTGGGCAGCATGATGTCCTGCACACAGGTCTCTGATCTGGGCGCACTGTCTGACCCATACCTGTTGCCGGTCGCTGTTGGGCGGACTAAACCATTTTGCATAGGGGGGGCCCAGAATGTCTAATATGTTGGGAGAACTGTGACATTAAGTTCATTCTCTCATTTGATGTTATCAATATATTTGAAATAAATTATGACACCAATTAATTGGAGGGCTCAATTCATTCAAAATAAAAACATCACAAAAAAAAAAAATAAAAATCAGGATTTTCATGGGCCCCTCTCTCTACTCGGGCCCTGGGTAGTCAGGTCCACTTTTCCCCCCACTACCACGCCCATGTCCACACACACACTGTTATCATTGCTCTTACCTTTGCTGTTATCCTCACCAGGACGCACCTCCACTGCCGAGTCGGGGCCGCGGGCCGCAGAGCCGCCGGCCGTGGACGCTGCACCAGCGGCTGCGTCCTCCGGCGGCGGACCGGCCGGAGCGGCGCTCCCCTCCGCGCCGACAGCGCTCCGGGGCCTCAGTGATTTGTTGTGAGGACACGCGATCCGTTTATGCCCTACGTCTCCACACTCGAAACATTTAATGCTCCCGGAGCTCGCGTACACCATGTACATACCCTCCTCATGGCGCACACGGAAGGAAACATCCAGGGTTTGAGTCGGAGAATCTAAAAACATGAAGACCTGCCTCCGCAGGGACTGAACATGCTTCAGCTTCTCGTCTTTACAGCCCAAACCCACACTACGGAAGCCGCTGGCCATCCGGCCGAACCGCTTCAGCTCCCGCTCCAGCGCGTCATTGGCAATGAACGGCGGGACACCTGACACAGTGATGCGCGTGGAGGGCACGGCCAGCGGGGACACCTGGATGAGCTCTTCATTTAGGACGATCCCGTTTTCAATAAGCTCAGTGACGTGTTTCTGCTCCGTTAAAAACACCACCACCGCTTTGTTCATGCGGGAGGCGTAAGAGATGTTAACATGACCCACCTGCCCCCCCACCGCCAGCAGCACCTGCTCCACCGTTGAGCTGGGTTGCGGAACAATCCGCACTCCATGCCTCAGAGACGGCGGCGTCTCCGGGGACGCCATGCTCACCCCGAGGCACGGACAGAACACACACACACAATCACACACTAACCTATGATTAAACTATTTACACACCCTTAAACCAGTGAAAAACAGTGAAAATACAGTTAGAAAAAACAAACTAAACTACAAAAATTCGCACTCTCTCCTTCACACTTCTCAGACTCCTCCACCACAGAAGAAGAAGAAGAAGAAGAAGAAGAAGAAGAAGAAGAAGAAGAAGAAGAAGAAGAAGAAGAAGAAGAAGAAGAAGAAGAAGAAGAAGAAGAAGAAGAAGAAGAAGAAGAAGAAGAAGAAGAAGAAGAAGAAGATTTTTTGATTTTTACAAACACACTTTATTCACATTTTCACAGGATACAGTTCACATTATAAAGTGCTGAAGTGCCTGAAACAAAACAGAATACACAATAAATAAATAAATGGCTACATCAGCATTTCAGTCTTGAAGAAAAAGTGCAAAGTGCAGTTCATCATTTAAAACATTACACAGGACATTGTTGTAACACCAGATGTTCTTAAAACAATCCAAATCATTCATTAACTTGTAAAAATTGTACTCCAGTCTCAGTCTACATCTGGTGTTGCAGCGCCACACTGAGGCGGCCTCCTGAACTGCTCTGTCCTCTATTTTGTTCTTTCTGGATATATAAATCGCCATCTTGGCTTCACCAGAAATAAAGTTTAGGAGTTGCCACTTTGTTTGACTTCTCCTCCTGTATCCTGCACCATAAATAAACTTTGTGTTGCAAAATGTTTCATTAAAAAGACTAAAAACAGTGGTTAAAAGAGTGAAGAGCTGTGAAAGTCTCTTACACTCACTAAAAACATGGAAAACCGTCTCGCGAAGGTGACAGAAAGGGCACTGGTTTGACACAGCAGGATTAATGACAGAGATGAAGGCATTGGTGGCGATGGCTCCGTGTAAAATCCTCCACTGGAGGTCGGCTGTTCTCTTCTTGAGGGGAGGTTTGTATAAAACTCTCCACTGCGGACTCTCTCCATCTCCTCCCAGCTTGTCAGTCCATACAGTGGACGCCCTGTCACACAGTCCCCTCTTGTTGACAGCTTTCACACAGTTTTTGTAGATGAGTTTTCTGTCAGCTGTGTGTAAGCTGAGCCACTGAGTGTCCTTGAGGAGAGGTCCATCCAGCTCTCCTAGTTGGGGACTTATTAAGACCTCCGGGAATGGGTCTCTGCCATCAGGTTCAGTCCCTCCGCCGTAGTCCATGAGGAGGCTTCTCTCCCTCCCAGAGAGCCTCTGCCTCCACAGCTCCAGAATCCTCTGGGTTACCCTGGTGGACTGGATGCCCAGCAGAGAGCCCACCGCCTGAGAGTCTGACAGCGCCGGCCCCGCGGTGTCAACCAGCTGTTTCAGGACCAGGGTCTTTGTCCTGCACAGCGCTGCCGTCAGCCCAGGCACAGCTCCACTGCAGACATCCAGCCTGGCTCCATGAACTAAGGGTTCTCTCAACAACCAGAACAGAGAGTTAGAGCTTTTTCCTGAATCACATTTAAAAAGGGCCCATGATTTAAAAACACCCTGATAAAAAGGAGGTAACCCATTTAACCTTAAAAATTTAAAATCGGTTAAAAACAGAGCAGCATCCAGTCCCAAGTTACTCACACGTCTGAGTAGGCAGCCGGCCACTTCTCTCCACACCAGATCTGCCGGCCCTGACAAAAACCTCTGAATGAACTGTAGTCTGAAGGTGGCAGTTCTGCTGGCCAAGTGGATGAGGCCCTGCCCCCCCTCCTCTCTGGGTAAAAACAGCACCCCCTGTGGCACCCAGTGAAAGCCATCCCAGAAAAAGTTGACAAGCTTTGCTTGGATCTGGGCTAAAAGACCTGATGGAGGATCCATGCAGGCTAAACGGTGCCAAAGCAGGGAGGCCACAAGATTGTTCAGCACAAGAACCCTGCCTCGATACGACATCTGAGGGAGCAGCCATTTCCAGTTTTTTAGTTTGGCTTCAATTTTTTCAGTGACGCCCTCCCAGTTCCTCCGGATCGTAGCCTCGTTCCCGAGGAAGACGCCGAGGTATTTCAGGCCGTCAGTTTTCCAGGACAGACCCTGGGGAAGAACTGGGAGACCGTCACGCCAACTACCGACAGCAAGAGCTTCACTCTTGCTCCAATTCACCCTCGCTGCAGACAGAGTGTTGAAAGAAACTGTTAAATTACATAAAATGTCAATATCATTTTGGTTTTTAATTAAAACAATAACATCATCCGCATAAGCAGATAAAATGATGTTTTCACTAAAACCAGGTAAAATCAGGCCACGGATTCTTGTGCGGATCTTGCAGAGGAGGGGTTCCAGGGAGAGTGCGTAGAGCATCCCAGACAGAGCGCAGCCCTGCCGGATGCCTCTACGCACCCCGAAAGGAGCACACAGACTGCCATTAAACTTCAGTACACTCTCAATGTCACTATATAACACCTGGATCTTGGCAATGAAACCAGTGCTGAACCCAAACCTCCCCATGGTTTTCCAGAGGAAGCCGTGCTCAACACGGTCAAATGCCTTTTCCTGATCTAACGAAATGAGACCAGTATTTATACCCAATGAGCTAGAGACCTCCAAAACATCTCGAATTAGGTAGACATTGTCTACCATGGACCTGCCGGGCACACAATAGGTCTGATCCCGGTGGATGACCTGCTCCATAGCTTCTCTAAGCCTGTTGGCCAAAGCCTTGGACAGGATCTTATAATCAGTGCACAACAGTGACACGGGGCGCCAGTTCTTGATGTCCTGCAGATTCCCTTTTTTTGGCAGCAGGGAAACCACAACCCTCCGACAGGACAGTGGCAGAGAACCTGAGGTCAGACTTTCATTAAACACCTCTAGAATGTCAGGTGCCAAAACACTCCAGAAGGCTTTGTAAAATTCGACCGTCAGGCCATCGATGCCAGGAGAGCGCCGTCCCTGCATACCCTGCAGAGCGGCGTGTAGCTCCTCCATCTGCAGTGGCCGGTCTAGCTGTGAGTTGGTCTCCTCAGAGACCTGAGGCAGTTCACCACAGAACCCCTCAAACAGATCATCATCCTCCACATACTCGCTGGTATAGAGGGATGAATAAAACTGCACAGCTCGCCTTCTGATCTGACCAGGTTCAGTGAGCTCCTGCCCCGTGTCAGAGAGCAGAGAGTGGATCATTTTCTTCTGTCCATGCTTCTTCTCCAGGCCAAAGAAGAAGCTAGAGGGAGCATCCATCGCTGTGATGTTCTGGACCCGGGACCGGACCAGTGCACCCTGTACCCTGGTGTCCAGCAGGTTGGCTAAAGCCATTTTTTTGGACTTGAGGATTTCAATATATCCTCGATTTCCTGTGGAAGCACTCATTGTTTCCAGCTCCACAATCTCAGTCTCCAGGTCTTTCATAGACCGACAGATGTCACGTGTGACATTGAGAGTATACTGCTGACACAAAAGCTTTATCTCAGTCTTACCATGGTCCCACCACTGCCTAAGACAAGTAAAATCATCTTTCCTGTGTCTAAAACCAGTCCAAAAATAACTAAAAGCCTCGCTAAAACCCTTGTCAAATGTTAAAACTGAATTAAAATGCCAGTATGCACTCTTGGGTAAAATGTTCTTTATGGTGACATGACATAAAACCAAAGAATGATCTGTAAAACCAGCTGGCATTATTTTACACAGCTTAAAAACATTAAAATGGTGCTCAAAACAATAAAAACGATCAAGTCTGGCTAAGGAGATTCTATCCTCTCTCAGGTGGGACCATGTGTACTGTCTGCAGTCTGTATGCATCCTTCGCCACACATCCACCAGGCCGTGGGAGTAGACCAGCTGTTTCAGAGCGTGTTGGGAGGCTGGATGAGGCTCTGCATGATTACGGTCTAAAAACTCGTACTCGGTACAGTTAAAATCCCCACCCAAGAATAAAAAATCCTCCGACCCACAGCAATTCAGTCTAGTGTTGACTTTTTCTAGAAAGCTCTTCCTCTCTGTACCGTTTGTTGGAGCATAAATATTCATAAAAAACAGTGTGTGATGTTCAAACTGTGCCTTGACTAAAAGACACCTCCCCTTCACCACATGCTCGACCTCCAGGGACGATGGAGTAAAGTTCCGAGAGAACAGGAAGGCCACTCCACCGCTGAGTGTGGTGTTGTGGCTCAAAGCCACCTCTCCTTCCCACTCTTTATTCCAGTCCACCTCATTGCCTTCATCGCTGTGTGTTTCTTGTAAAAACAATACATCAATATTTTTCATCCTTGCTGTGTCAAACACCAGTGCCCTTTTCCTTGCCTCTCTGGCACCATTCACGTTTAACGTCCCCACTCTAAAAGAATCCATTATGATGGAGATGTTAAAAGCAAAGACAGTAAAAGAGATAAATAAAAGTAAAACCAACAGCTTCAACATCATTAAAAACCGAGTTGCTTTCTCACCTTAAGCATTTGTTTTCTCAGTCTAAAAATTTCCTGATCAGTGAGATCTGATGTAGCTCGGTTTTTAATGACACGTTTCGCTGAGTTATAAAAAATGAGCTTGTCAGGAAAATGCTGCTCTATATCCAGGCCTTTCATGCCTTTTGTCTGCTGCAGGAACGCTTTAAACATGGTTTCAGAGTATAGTTTATGTCCCTGACTGGCAGTCATCTGACTGCAGGACATGTCACTGCAGTCAGATATGCAGCCTTCACTGTCGCTGCTGTCTGCAGCACTTGGTTTTGCCCACAGCCGACCAGTCTTACAGCCCACAACATCCTTCTGCGTATTTTTTCGTTTGCTGCGCCGTTTTGAAGGATGAGGATCACTGACCTCCATGACCTCAGCCTCAGTAGCTGCACCAGCCTCACACAACTCACCAGGCCCTTTACCGGTTTCACCCAGCTCACCTGTTATTTTTTCTGTTTCACCCAACTCTCCAGTCACTTTACCGGTTTCACCCAGCTCACCTGTTATTTTTTCTGTTTCACCCATTACTTTACCAGTTTCACCCAGCTCACCTACCTCACCCAGCACACTTGTCACCTCACCCAGCTCACTTGTCACCTCACCCAGCACACTTGTCACCTCACCCAGCTCACTTGTCACCTCACCTGCTTCAGACAACTCAGGTCCAAGCCCACCTGTCACCTCAGCTGCCATTTCACCACCTTCACCTGCTCCACTCTCCCTCTCACCACTCACCTCAGAACAACCACCGTCCCTGCTCTGCTCCTTCTCCACCTGTTCCTTCTCCACCCGACTCTCAACCACCGGAGCGGATGAAGCCGCGGGGGGGTCCGACCCAGACGGAGCGTCTGAGTCAGCTCCCCCCACAGCCCCACCCCCCACCGCGGCATCAGGACTCCGCCGCGCAGCAGGAGCTAGCCGCTCGGCCGCCGTGGCAGGGCCCCCACCGGAGCCCTGCGGAGCCGAGCCGGCGCGGTTAGGACAGGCCTTAATGAGGTGTCCCCCCTCACCACAGCCGAAACACTTCACCAGGGAAGAAGTCGCAAACAAAACATAATCAAAATCGTCCACACGAACAAAAAAACGATAATTGAACTCTTCGGTCTTGTTGTTCAAGATCATAAAGAGCTGTCTCCGGTACGATACAACATGTTTTAAGAGTGGTGACTTGCAACCAGATAAGATCTTTTTTATTGGTGATATCACCTTACCGTGCCGAGACAGCTCTCTTATCAGGAACTCATCACTGATGAAGGGAGGAACGTTTGAGAGTGTTATTTTAGTTGCTGGCTGCGTCAGCGGCAGCACAGGCTCAAACAGCCCATTGACGGTGATACCCTTCTCCACCAAACATTTCACCTGGTCCTCCTTCTCCAAAAACAAAACCACAGCTTTGTTCATGCGGGCAGCAGACATGACAGAGCTGTGCCCGATGATCTCCCCCACAGCCAAAGCCACCTCCTCCACGCTGCACGGAGAGCCGGCACCGACTTTGATGCCATGCTTCCGGGACAGCCTGGAGAAGCCACTGGCAGCCATTTTGGCTTTGAGTGGTCCTCCAGCCAGACAAAGCCTGGCTGGCAAAAACACACAAAAACAACTACAAACTTAAATAAAACTAACCAAACACAACACTAAACAACTGACACAAACACCACTAACAATACATGAAAAGAACAAAGGACAGAAAAGAGAAAAAATCTACCATCCACTCTCAGCTCTTCCACTCACACTCCTCTCACAAGAAGAAGAAGAAGAAGAAGAAGAAGAAGAAGAAGAAGAAGAAGAATTCCTACAGATACAATAGGGCCTTCGCACTGTAAGTGCTCGGGCCCTAAAAATGTCATACATTCTGGATTCATTACAAATCAACTGAAATATTGCAAGCCTTTTATTATTTTAATATTGCTGATTATGGCTTACAGTTTAAGATTAAGATTCCCAGAATATTCTAATTTTTGGAGATAGGATATTTGAGTGAGATTTGAGAGAAAAAAGTTGAAATGTCGAGATTAATGTTGAAGTACAATTTCGAGAAAAAAGTCGAAGTGTCGAGAAAAAAGACGAAATGTCGAGAAAAAGGTCAAAATTTCGTGAATAAAGTTGAAATGTGGAGAAAAAAGTCGAAAAGTCGAGATTAATGTTGAAGTACAATGTTGAGAAAAAAGTCGAAATATCGAGAAAAAAGTCAATATTTCGTGAATAAAGTCGAAACGTTGAGAAAGAAGTCGAAATGTCGAGAAAAAAGTTGAAATGTCGAGATTCATTTTGAAGTACAATTTTGAGAAAAAAGTCGAAATGACGAGAAATGTACAATTTCGACATTATTCACGAAATTGTATTTCAACTTTTTTCTCTCAAAATTGTATTTCAACACTATTCTCCACATTTCGACTGGAGGTACAGACGTCTATCAGGAAGGAAAGCCAATCACGCAGCAGCTTCTTCTAAACACTGTTTACATGTTGGAGGGCTCGACGATGCTGAGCTTGCAGGACACATCTCAGCTAGTCATGTTTTTTTTATGTCATTTGTTGTGTTATTGAGTCATCAGTTTACATAAAATATTTTTACAAAATTATCACGAGGCTGTATTTGTTTATTCCAGCTCAACCAGTAAAAGAGATTTTATGATGACAGACTTTTAGTCTGGTTAGAAATACAGGACTGTCTCAGAAAATTTTAATATTGCGATAAAGTTCTTTATTTTCTGTAATGCAATAAAAAAAAAAAAAAATGTCATACATTCTGGATTCATTACAAATCAACTGAAATATTGCAAGCCTTTCATTATTTTAATATTGCTGATTATGGTTTACAGTTTAAGATTAAGATTCCCAGAATATTCAAATTTTTTGAGATAGGATATTTGAGTTTTCTTAAGCTGTAAGCCATGATCAGCAATATTAAAATAATAAAAGGCTTGTAATATTTCAGTTGATTTGTAATGAATCCAGAATGGATGACATTTTTGCATTACAGAAAATAAAGGACTTTATCACAATATTCAAATTTTCTGAGACAGTTCTGTAAAAGTTAAAGGTGCAAAAAAACTCTTCAAACAAATCCTCCTTTGATCCATTATTGTTACAAAAAGTTAGAAATAAGGAATAAATTAAGGATAAAGGACTAATGTGTTGATTTCCCAATCGGTGCTATTTAAAAAGATAAAATACACCAAAAGAGAGACTAAAATTAAATTAGATTAAATAAAATCTCAAAACTGACAAGAAACCAAACAGCTTTAAACATTTCCTCCATTTCTAATCTCTAAAGTGGTAAAATTAGTCAGACGTTATGGAAGTCTTTGAAGAAATTACTTTGCTTCTCACTGCATTTATGCTGTAAAAATCAGAGCGACTGGAGACAGTATTTTAAAAATTACTGTGATTTTGCTTTGACTTCTATCAGTGGAGACATTTTCAACCCAAATATAGTAACACGTTTTCTCAACTTGATTTCATATGTAAATCAAAATCCATCTTTGGCCTTTAAGGCTCGTCACACATTCCACAAACAGCCGGGACACTAAAGCTTTGATCGCTTTGCAACGGTGCAAAACTTTCTCCCAGTTAGAGATTCAGAGATTCAGTTCTGGTTGTTTCCTGTTCTTGATACAAACACATCTCAACCCGACCTAATTCTCCCGTCCGTCCGTCCGTCCGTCCGTCCGTCCGTCCGGCCGGCCGACCGGCCCGAGCACTTACAGTGTGAAGGCCCTATTGTATCTGTAGGAATTTTTCTTTATTCTTCTGACGAAAGGAGGGCCTTTTTTCCCCCTAAACGTGCCCCAAAAGTCACCAAATTTTGCACCAAGCCAGGCCTGGCGAAAAAAATTGATATTTAATGGTTTGCATTAATGGGCGTGGCAAAATGGCTCAACAGCGCCCCCTAGAAAACTTTGTGCCTCAAGCCCCATAATACGGTTTGACGTACATGCACGAAAATCGGTACACACCTGTATCATGTCGCAACTTAAAGAAAAGTCTCTTGGCGACATGGCCGAAACCGAACAGGAAGTCGGCCATTTTTAATTTATTGTGTAATTTTGGCGCAATTTATGCCATTCCTTCGGCAATTAATACGGCCCGAACCGTAACGTGCATCCAGGTGTGTTATACCTCAAAATGTGCGTCTTCATCTTGCGACTGTGCACATTACTTTTCTCTTTCAAAAGTGTTACCGTGGCGACGCTAGACGTGAAAAAGCGCGCGTCCCCTTCATCTGATTGGTCCATATTTGATAGTTCTCCAAAAGTCACCAAATTTTACATGCAAGCCAGGCCTGGTGATAAATTTGATATTTCATGGTTTGCATTAATGGGCGTGGCCTAACGGCTCAACAGCGCCCCCTAGAATACTTTTCTCTGCCATAACTTTTGAATGGTTTGACATAAAGAGTCGTGGGTGGTGTCATGGGACTCGGTATAGAGTCCTTCATTGGCCTGAACTATCAAATATGGACTAATCAGATGAAGATGAAGGGGGGCGCGCTATTTAATGTAAACCATTAAATATCAAATTTTTCGCCAGGCCTGACTTGCATGCAAAATTTGGTGACTTTTTGGGCACGTTTAGGGGGGCAAAAAGGCCCTCCTTCCGTCAGAAGAAAAAGAAAAAGAAAAAAAATTCCTACAGATACAATAGGGCCTTCGCACTATTGTATCTGAAAAAGAAAAAAAATTCCTACAGATACAATAGGGCCTTCGCACTGAAGGTGCTCGGGTCCTAATGATATTTTGTGGCTGGACGACGCTCTGGTTAAGGTCTGGTTAGCTTAATGCAACACTTATGATTGGTTAGAAGTAGGAAACTCTTGTGGTTTTTGCTAAAAATAATAATTTCACATCACTTACGCCACCTCCGTCGTCATGGCGGCAGCAAACAACATGGTTAAATACTCAAATTTACGTTAAATACTAGAAAACACGGTTAAACACTCGGCGTCAAAATACGGTTAAAAATCATCAAAACACCATTTAAACACTGTTAAAACTGTTAAAAAAATGCTTTTACAAACTGACAGTAACAAACAGTAACTTGCGCGTCAAAAACGTATAACTTAGCCACTATAATAAAGAATAATATATACATAATAATAATGTAATAATCCGTGTATATATCACGACCACGGATCCCATTGATTCGCATAGGTACAATATCCGTGGTGCTCCCATTAAAACCTCAATAAAACACTGCTAAAACAGCGTTAAAAACATGCTTTTACAAACTGACAGTAACAAACAGTACCTTGCGCGACAAAAACTCATAATTTAGCCACTATAACAAAGAATAATATATACATAATAATAATGTAATAATCCATGTATATATCACGATAACGTACCACGGAAAATAGTGGTGAGAGGTCGTGGGCATTTCACGGATTTTTGTGAGATCAGGTTGTACATTCTGTTCTCGGTCACGGTCAAGGTCACGGTTTTTCACAGTTTTGGTTTTTAAGTTCCTGTTTTATTTTGAAACCCTGTGTACTTGTGTAAACCATGTTTTTTGGAACTGTTTTTTGGAACTCCTGCCTCTTTGATCTCCTACATCTGGGTCCTACTCACTTTCATTAATTTGTTTTGTTGTCCAAGAAAGGTTTACAGTCCTTCCTATCTGATAATAGACCTAGGGCCTGATTTACTAAGATCCTAAATAAAGAGTACTAAATTGCGTGTGCACTGAAAAAGTTTGCACGTGCTGTTGTTGTGTTTTTTGCGGGTGATCAACTAATTCAATTCAATTCAATTTTATTTATATAGCGTCTAATACAACAGATGTTGTCTCTAGACGCTTTCCAGAGATCCAGAACATGAACATAAACATAAACATAAACATAAACCCCCGAGCAATTATTACATAAACAATGGCACGTAAAAACTCCCTTAGTGGGAGAAAAGCCTTAAGCCAAACAGTGGCAAGGAAAAACTCCCCTTTAGGAGGGAAGAAACCTTGAGCAGGACCAGGCTCATAAGGGGGGACCCTCCTGCCGAAGGCCAGACTGGGGGAGTCAGGGACGTCGACAGCACACAGCAGGCAGGTGGAAGCAGCAGCGGGATGACCAGAGGTGGGGGGGGGGGGTCGTCAGCAGCACACAACAGTCATGTGGAAGCAGCAGCGGGATGACCAGAGGGGGGGGGGGCGTCAGCAGCACACAACAGTCATGTGGAAGGAGTAGCGGGATGACCAGAGGGGGGGGGGGGTGCAGGCAGGCGGAAGCAGCAACAGCAGACATCCACGTAGGCAGGTGGAAGAAGCAATGGGATGACCAGAGGGGGGGGGAGGGCCGGGAACACAGGCCAGAACGCAGCTCCTGAGGCTCCGGCCTGCAAACATACACAAAAGAGAAAAAAGGGGGGCCGGCACAAGAAACTACAGGAACGATGGACAAAAATGATAGCTATGAGATATTTATAATAAATAAAAATGGTAATGGAGAAGAGAGGCAGGGAAAAGGAGAGGAGAAGAAGGGTGAGAGGCACCGCCCAGCGGATCATGTCGGTGCCCCCCTGCAGCATAAGCCTATAGCAGCATATCTACCGCGAAGCTATATTTGAGACTAACTATTATAGTTTTGTTCTATAGCTGCGACTATGACTACTGACTCTAACACACTAAAGTTTACACTACCTAGAGATTTACCAACACCAGCTAGAGGTTTACTAAACACTAACTATAAGCTTTAGTAAACAGAAAGGTTTTAAGTTTAGTTTTAAAGGTGGAGGTGGTGTCAGCCTCCTTAACCCAGATTGGAAGTTGGTTCCAAAGTAATGGTGCCTGATAGCAGAACGCCCGCCCTCCAAATCTACATTTAGATACTCTAGGAACTACGAGTAAACCTGCACCCTGGGAGCGGAGAGCTCTGCCAGGAACATAAGGCACTATCAAATCTTGTAAATACTGCGGAGCTAAGCCGTTTTGGGCTTTATATGCAAGTAATAAAATTTTAAATTGAATTCTGAATTTTACAGGTAGCCAATGGAGCGACGCTAACACTGGAGAGACGTGGTCTCTCCTGCTAATTCCTGTCAGTACTCGTGCTGCTGCATTCTGGATCAGCTGGAGCCTATTCAGCAAATTACTTGGACATCCTGCTAACAACACATTACAGTAATCCAGTCTAGAAGATACAAACGCATGAACTAGTTTTTCTGCATCCCTCTGCGAGAGGATTTTCCTAATTTTTGCAATATTACGGAGATGGAAAAACGCTATTTTACAAACCTGATTAACATATGGTTTAAACGACAAATCCTGATCGAAAACAACACCAAGGTTTCTCACAGTTGCACTGGAAGCCATCGCAACACCATCTAATCCCTTCCTAAAATGCTCTGGACCAAGAATGATAACCTCTGTTTTATCTGAATTTAGAAGCAAGAAATTTCTGGACATCCAGTCCTTGATGTCCCTAAGACATGCCTGAAGTTTAACTAACGGTTCTGTTTCATCCGGCTTCATAGACAAGTAGAGCTGCGTATCATCAGCATAACAATGAAAGTGTATGCCGTGATTCTGGATTATACTTCCCAAGGGCTGCATGTATAAACTAAACAAGATTGGCCCTAGCACTGAACCCTGCGGAACACCATAACAGACCCTCGACTGTTCTGAAGAAACCACATGTACATGAACAAACTGGAACCTGTCAGATAGATATGATTTAAACCAACGTAGAGCTGTCCCTTTAATCCCAACAACATGCTCTAACCTGTGCAGTAAAATGCCATGATCAACAGTGTCAAAAGCAGCACTGAGGTCCAGTAAAACCAATATGGACACTAATCCCTTATCTGAGGCCATAAGAAGGTCATTCGTAACTCGAACCAGTGCTGTCTCTGTGCTATGATGCATTCTGAACCCTGACTGAAAGACTTCAAACAGATCATTTCTATACAAATAGTCACATAACTGGCTTGAAACTGCCTTTTCCAGAATTTTAGATACAAATGGAAGGTTAGAAATTGGCCTATAATTAGCTAAGGTGTCTGGGTCAAGGGAAGGTTTTTTAAGTAAAGGTTTAATTACTGCCACTTTGAAAACCTGTGGTACATATCCTAAGCTTAGGGATAGGTTGATTTGGTCCAGTATTGTCACACCAATAAGAGAAAAAACATTTTTGAATAGTCGAGTCGGGATGGGGTCTAACATACATGTGGTTGACTTAGCTCTATTAACGAGTGAAGTCAGCTCAGGGAGGTCTATAGGATCAAAACAGTCTAGAGACAAGTCAGAGCCTAGGGAAGTCGCTAAAGCTGAAGAAACGCCCACAACCGGCTGGTTGATTTCTTCTCTAATTCTCGTGATTTTACTGTTAAAGAAGCTCATAAAGTCCTCACTACTGAGAGCTGCAGGAATACACGGCTCCACAGAGCTGTGACTCTTTGTCAGCCTGGCTACAGTGCTGAACAGAAAACGTGGGTTACTTTTGTTATTCTCTATCAACGTTGAATAATAAGCTGTTCTTGCTTTGCGAATGGCTTTTTTATATACTATTAGAATATCTTTCCATTCACGATAAGAGTCTACAGACTTACAAGAGTGCCACTTCCTTTCTATTTTACGCACGCTTTGTTTCAACATGCGAATATCTGAATTATACCAGGGAGTTAAGCTCCTGTGGCTAGAAACCCTCCTTTTCAAAGGAGCAACTTCATCTAAAGCTGAGTGCAACAGATCAGCAGTGTTACTAACAAGAAAATCAACATCAACATCAGAGGTAGAACCCAGGTCACTGGCCTCTATTGCTTCAGTAGAGGCTTCACTATTTTCCACTGTTGCAAGACGAGCAATGGTCTCCTTAAATTTAGCAATAGCTTCATCAGACAAACATCTGCTAAAATAATGCCTCCTGCCCTGCACTTCAACATCAACAACATTCAATTCCAACGTTATTAAATAATGGTCGGATAAAAGGGAGTTAACAGGTGACACCAACAGACCATCAGTTTCAACACCGTAGGTGAGAACGAGATCGAGAGTATGACCAAAACAATGCGTCGGCCCGTCCACTTTTTGTGAGATACCCATTGATTCTAGAAGAGAATTGAAAGCTAATTTAAGATTATCGCTTTCAACATCCATATGAATATTAAAATCACCCACTATGATGAATTTATCTGTACTGATCAATAATCCAGAAAGGAAATCTGAAAATTCAGACAAAAACTCTAGATAAGCGCCAGCAGGGGGCCGATACACTACCACTAACACAACTGGCTTCTCTGATTTCCAGCTCGGAAATTTCAGACTAAGCGTGAGGCTTTCAAACGTATTATAATTGCACTTAGGTTAAATTTTTGTTTGGAGACTGGAGTTATAAATTGCTGCGACTCCTCCGCCCCGGCCCGTGTTTCTAGGAATGTGATGATTAAAGTAGCCGGGCGGAGTTGATTCATTCAAACTAACATACTCTTCATCCTGTAACCATGTTTCTGTTAAGCAGAAAACATCACTCCTGCTCTCTGTAATTATATCGTTTACTAACAGAGACTTGGAGCTTAACGATCGTATATTTAGTAGTCCGCATCTAATTTTTCGGTCTCTTATTGGTACCAAATGTGCATTGGTTTTAATTTTTACAAGATTATTTTGGTTAACGCCTCTATAACGCCGCACCTGGTGAACTAGTGGAGGGCAGGGAACTGCAACTACTTCTATTTTGCTAGGCACCTGGTTAGAGTTACCAGTTACATCATGTAATCTTATAGTTTTGTTGGCAGGCGTTGGTCCTCGAGAAGCAGCAGAGAAGTGTGTTAAACTACAGCTCTGCATCCTGGCCTGGACCCTGCGATGTCAGGGAGAGGGTCTAATGAAACAGGCCAAATTACTAGAGACAAGAGCAGCACCATCCCGGGTGGGATGAATGCCGTCTCTTCTAATCAGACCGGGCTTTCCCCAGAACGTTTCCCAATTGTCAATAAAGGCCACGTCGTTTTCTGAACACCACCGATACAACCAGCGACGGAGCGAGAGCATGCGACTAAACATGTCATCGCTGGTCAGATTGGGGAGGGGGCCAGAGAAACCTACGGAGTCCGACATGGTTTTAGCGAAGTTACACACCGAGACAATATTCATTCTGGTTACTTCCGACTGGCGAAGACGGGAGTCGTTAGCTCCGACATGGATGATAACTTTACCATATTTACGATTACCCTTTGCCAGTAGCTTCAAATTTGCTTCTATGTCGCCCGCTCTGGCCCCCGGGATACACCTAACTATGGTCTCTGGAGTCGGCTTCACATGTCTGACTATGGAGTCGCCAATCACCAGGGTCGGCTTCTCAACGGGTGTGTCGCTGAGTGGGGAAAATCGGTTAGACACATGAAGCGGGTGGTGGTGTTCCGTGAGCCCTTTACTACGCTTCCCCCGAACCGTCACCCACCGGTCCTGACTGGCCGGCTGCTCGGGAGCTGCAGGGGAGCGGCTACCCTCAGCTGCTATGGGCCGGTCCGCCGCTAGCTTAGCCTGGTTAGCTGAGGAGGCTATCGGACTATGGTCAAATTGGCAGAACCGGACCTCTAACTGACTGAGCCTCGCCTCCAGCCCTGTAAATAAACTACATTTTAAGCACTTACCGTCTTCACTAAAGGAGGCAGAGGAATAACTAAACATTTCACACACTGAGCAGCAAAGAGGTGAAACGGTGGGAGACGGAGAGCCCATGCTAAGATGCTAACGGAGGCTAACGGACAGAAAATGTATTGGTGATTGGTGACAGTGAAAGTTACGGAAGAGAAAATGAGCGAGTGTTGAAATAAAGACAGTAATGTACCAGATATAGTGCTATTTTACCAGAAAACAGTCTAAGTTTAAGACAAAAAAGTCGGGAGAGATCTGTGCCTGCGCGCCGTGCAGCAGCAACAGACCGCAACACCAGGAAGTGACGCGATGCGTGACGCAGTACGTTACCCAATCAGCAAGCACGAGTCCTAAGACTAATTGCGCAAGCACTAAGAATGCTTGCGCAATTGATAACAGGTGCAAACCGCAGTATTTAAATGAGGTGTTGCGTGTCTTACGGTTTGCGCCATGGAGAGTCTGGATCAGAGTCGGCGGCAGAACAGATCTAATTGGGGGGCACATAATAACCAGCGGGGGGGAACAAACTGCCGTTCAAGAACGCATTATGATGTAAATGCTTAATATGAGTTTGCCATCAACGATCACAGCAAACCAGTTTCAATTACACAACATACTGCAAAATCTCTTTTTAATACACACACACACACACAAGTGTATTGTGCACCCAAACTGCAAAAAAACAAAAAACAACGACGTACAGGCCACGTCTCTCCCTCCCTCGCCCTCTCCATCTCTCTCTCATACAACGCATACACATAAAAATGTGAACGGTGAATCTCCAAATTTAATTTGACGAAATTAGACAGACCCAAACATTCCACATTTGCGTAATAATAAACGCCAAGGCTGGCGCCATGAAGTCAATTAAATGCATGTCTCACCTTTAGAAGAGTTGCACATCTTAATTTTCCTATTTCACCATAGATCACACTTTGGGAAGCCTTCTTTATATTTTAGCGTTATTTCCGCGTAGATAAGCGTGAGTTTGATGCTCCTTAACAAGTTTGGTCCGTGGATCAACATCAACCCAGCTCCCCCAACCCCTTGCTCCCTGATTGGCTGATTTATGGTTCCGCGTCACACCAACGCAGAAACGACGGCGTAGGGTACGCGGCGACGCACACCGCACCGTGACCCTACGCGTCGGCTACGCTGTCGATTTAACGCGGAACCATAATTCAGGCGAAGCTGCAGTCTGTCTGCGCTGATCACAGACACAGCGGGTCGGAGCGGATTTGGTCATGAGTTTAACCTGTGTTTTGTGATTAATAAGCACAGGTTTTAACTAAATGTAATTTACGAAGGATGATTTCACATTCAATAAGAATCAATAAAATACAAAGTTTGGCACAAAGGCTTGGCCTGCTTGTGGGCGAGTGGAGGGGGGCACATTAAAAGAAGGTTGCAAGATATAAGGCGAAGAACTAAAGAAAAAGGGCCTTTAATAAAACTTGTGCATACCCGGGGGGCAAGTCCTCTGTTTTCTTAGTGTGCTGCATTTGCCCTGCTATAAAAGGTAATCCACCAGAAATAATACCTATGACCCAGTAGGAACACAACCTATATGGACTACCTGGCCAATTTTTTGCTGGAAATTCAATATGGCCACCTTAATATTGGCCACTTATCAAAACATAGCTTGGTGATAATTTTTGAACCAAATGGGCTAGAAATGCAAACTTGGTGTCTGTTTCATGGTTTCAGAGCATGAGAAAACCATTGGAATACTTATTTTTATGATTGGGTGTATCTGGACCTTTAATTTGCATATTTCCAACACGGACACCCCTGAAAAGGAGCTTTTCTATGGATTTTTATAGTGACAGCTAACTGTTATGGCAAATAATCTGCTTTTTAAGCAATGTGAACTTGAATTTGGTCAGTTTGAGCTTTCATTTCTATGTTGTCAATGTCAATATGGCTTGCAGTCATAATAAATAATGTATGGTATTACGGGCAAAATGGGTCTATAGAAAACCACTCACTGCAGCTGGCTCTGCAGAGCTGAAGTCAATGCTCCACCTCCACTCATCCAGCCCACACCATGAGTCTGGTTTAAGGCTGTGTAACCCGCGATGCAGAGATGGTAGTCAAGGTCATGGCAGCAGTGGAGACTAACCCGTTTACAGTGACAACACCATCCATAATCAACATATCTACGGGACAGTGTGCTGATTGTACAGTCAAGGACAAGCATTACACAGCTTTAGGGACCTTTAGGGTCCGGAGCCGGGTCCGACACCAGCCCTGGTCCAACTGGACCCTGAAAGTCGTGATTCTTCTTCAGAGCGTCTAGAAACCTGGTTTTCTGCAGGTTCTAATAAACATGGGCTTTAAAACTTCTATTAAAGCAACAATTCTACTTCCTGTTAGTGCATGTAAACGTACTGAGTGTGTACTACATACTGCATACTACATACTGCATACTACATACTGCATACTACATACTACATACTGCATACTGCATACTACATACTGCATACTACATACCTATACTACATATTGCATACTACATACCGTATACTACATACTACATACTACATACTGCATACTGCATACTACATACTACATACTGCATACTACATACTGCATACTACATACCGCATACTACATATTGCATACTACATATTGCATACTACATACTACATACTACATACTTCATACTACATACTGCATACTACATACTGCATACTACATACCGTATACTACATATTGCATACTACATACTGCATACTACATACCGTATACTACATACTGCATACTACATACCTATACTACGTACTGCATCTTACATACCGCATACTACATACTGCATACTACATACTACATACTGCATACTACATACTGCATACTACATACCGTATACTACATATTGCATACTACATACATACTACATACTACATACTGCATACTACATACTGCATACTGCATACTAGATACTGCATACTACATACCTATACTACATATTGCATACTACATACCGTATACTACATATTGCATACTACATACCGTATACTACATACTACATACTACATACTACATACTACATACTACATACCGTATACTACATATTGCATACTACATACTGCATACTACATACCGCATACTACATACTGCATACTACATACTACATACTGCATACTGCATACTACATACTGCATACTGCATACTACATACTGCATACTACATACTGCATACTACATACTGCATACTACATACTGCATACTGCATACTACATACTGCATACTACATACTGCATACTGCATACTACATACTGCATACTGCATACTACATATTGCATACTACATACATACTACATACTACATACTGCATACTGCATACTACATACTGCATACTACATACTGCATACTACATACTGCATACTACAGCATACTACATACTGCATACTGCATACTACATATTGCATACTACATACATACTGCATACTACATACTGCATACTACATACTGCATACTGCATACTACATACTGCATACTACATACTGCATACTACATACTGCATACTGCATACTACATACTGCATACTACATACTACATACTGCATACTACATACTGCATATTGCATACTACATACTGCATACTGCATACTGCATACTACATACTACATACTGCATACTACATACCGTATACTACATATTGCATACTACATACTGCATACTACATACCGTATACTACATGCTGCATACTACATACCTATACTACGTACTGCATCTTACATACCGCATACTACATACTACATATTGCATACTACATACTACGTACTACATACCGTATACTACATACTGCATACTACATATTGCATACTACATACCGTATACTGCATACTAAATACTGCATACTACATACCTATACTACGTACTGCATCTTACATACCGCATACTACATACCGTATACTACATATTGTATACTACATACTACATACCGTATACTACATACTGCATACTACATACTGCATACTACATACCGTATACTACATACTGCATACTACATATTGCATACTACATACCGTATACTACGTACTGCATCTTACATACCGCATATTACATATTGCATACTACATACTGCATACTTCATACCATAGACCAGTGATTCTTAACCATGGGGCCGCGGCCCACAGTTGGGCCGCGAGCGCCATCTAGTGGGCCGCCAAAAAAAATTCAGTTTTGTACGTGTGGGCCGCGGGGGCCGCGGGACTGCATAGCAACTCCCAACCAAATGAGGAGAAGACCCTCAACTAGCTGTACGTGTAATAGTAAGAGAAATGGTGTGTCTTTACAGAGAAAATCCTTCATTTTGCACAGAGTAGGTTTAGATCCGCCAGGATTAGGGATCGATTAATTGGGTCTGCGCCCAGAGCAAGCGAGCGCGGCGTGGTCATTTATCCCGGCGCGTCCCCGCGGCCGGGGAGGTCGGTGCCGCTCGGGCGGTGGGCTCCGTCGTTACTGCTGAAGGATGGTAGATGTAGATGCGTGGGCTGTCGTGTCTGCTGGACTGGACTGTTCGGGCTTTCGAAAAAGCATCGGAAAGTAACTGCTGCAGCGCGACCAGAGAGCTGCGGTGCGGGCTGTGCCCGTCGCAGCTGATCAGGCTCGGATGAACCCGACACACTGAGTCCTGACAACTGATTAATGTAAATAACTTAAAGTAAAATCAAACTAAGTTTTGTCCTCGCTGTATTTTTAAATATGCAACCCGGAATGGACAAATTCATCCTGTTCAGTCTTCCCACTGGGACAAAACCAGTGTCTCATACGTTCAGAGACCGTGGCGTTCAAAGTGCGAAAGTGAAACGCCACTGAAACAAAACACAAAGTTTTTCATCAAACATATCCACTCAAGTCTGAACTGAAGTCACAGAAAAATAAACTGTTCATCTTAAAACATCCTGCCCATGTTTGGGTCCAGATACAGCTGTGAAGCAGCTTTCTCCACAGTGAACCTAATTAAAACTAAATATCGTTCCAGGCTCACCAATGAGCACCTCCACATGCATATGAGAACCTGACACCATCCAGCCCAGATTTAAAGTCCTGACAGGAGAAATTAGAGCTCAGTTCTCTCACTGAACAACAGAAAGTGGGGGCATAAGATTATAAGAAGAAATATAGGAAGAAAGAAAAACTGCAAAACTGTTAAATTGTTAAGATGTGTTTATATTAATTTAGTATAAAAATGTGTTGAGACAATTAACAAAGAAAAGGGGAAATTCAAACTGCTGGTAGAGAAATAAAATAAGATAGCATTTGAAAAATAAAATAAAATCTACTTTATTTTTAAGAGAAAAAAATATGTTTAATTCAAGTTAAACATGTTAATTGGCAAATATGTACTTTTTTTAATATAACAGTCAGATGCAGATGTTGATACAACTATGAGGCTACTTGAATATACACACACACACACACACACACACACACACACACACACACATACACACATATATATATATATATATATATATATATATATATATATATATATATATATATATATATATATGATGTTCTGGACCTTCGCTTGAGTAAATTTTCTCTAAATGGACCTCTTAAAGTTTTAGTTGAATACCCCTGCTATACAGTGTTTATATTTAATGGGCCCCGGGCCACTCTGTACTGAAAAAATTGGGCCCCAAGGTCAGAAAGGTTAAGAACCCCTGCCATAGACTACATACTGTATACTACATACCGTATACTACATATTGCATACTACATACTGCATACTACATACCGTATACTACATGCTGCATACTACATACCTATACTACGTACTGCATCTTACATACCGCATTCTACATACTGCATACTGCATACTACATACTACATACTGCATACTACATACCGTATACTACATATTGCATACTACATACTACGTACTACATACCGTATACTACATACTGCATACTACATATTGCATACTACATACCGTATACTGCATACTACATACTGCATACTACATACCTATACTACGTACTGCATCTTACTTACCGCATACTACATACCGTATACTACATATTGTATACTACATACTGCATACTACATATTGCATACTACATACCGTATACTACGTACTGCATCTTAAATATTGCATACTACATACCGTATACTACGTACTGCATCTTACATACCGCATATTACATATTGCATACTACATACTGCATACTACATACCACATATTACATACTGCATACTACATACCGTACACTACATACTGCATACTATATACCGTATACTACATACTGCATACTATATACCGTATACTACATACTGCATACTATATACCGTATACTACATACTGCATACTATATACCGTATACTACATACTGTATATTACATACTTCATACTACATACTACATACTGTACACTACATACTGCATACTACATACCATATACTACATACTGCATATTACATACTACATACTGTATACTACATACCAGCCCGGGTCCGACACCAGGTCCGACACCGGGTCCGACACCAGCCCGGGTCCGGCACCGGGTCCAGAACCGGGTCCCACACCGGGTCCGACACCAGAACCGGGTCCGACACCAGCCCAGGTCCGGCCTCGTTCGGACCAGACACAAGTCGAGCTAAAGCAGGACGGAAGTCGGACTGTTACGTCTCCTGCAGGTCGGGAAGTTCCGACCCAGTGGGTCTGCTCTCACTGCCGGGACCACCGGGACGGTTCTGGCCGGACCTGAGGGGTCAGACCCATAGACATACGTATCCTCCCATGGAGCTGCTGCGATACGTCAACGTCGCCGCCATATTGGATGTTCAAGACTGCGCTGGAAACTAATACAAGTAAATGGACTTATTTTCATAAAGCGCCTTTCTACAAAGAAATGTACGTTTTACGTCTCATTTATTCATTCACACACGCACTAATATACTTGGGAAACAGTTACCACCAAATATAATATATTAAATTTTCTCAGATGGAAAATATAAGAACTTTATTGATCCCACATAGGAGTAATTCATGTTATATCAGCTATAGAGAACAAGGTAGTGTCGAAAAACAATATATATCCCCCCTCACAAAAATAAGAAAAATAGAGAAACATGTTTTCTCATCAACAAAGCATATTTTACATAAACATTTAAAATTTTTCAAGTCACAAAACCATTTTTCAATTTTTTTCAGTTATTTTATTGTCTGAAAAATTGTTCAAATGTTATTTTATTGTCTGAAAAGTGGTTCAAATATGTTATTTTGTTATTTGAAAATTTGATTTATTATATTATATATTATAATATAATAATATATTATGTGCGTGTGTGAATGAATAAATGAGACGTAAAACATACATTTCTTTGTAGAAAGGCGCTTTATGAAAATAAGTCCATTTACTTGTATTAGTTTACAGCGCAGTCCTGAACATCCAATATGGCGGCGATGTTGACGTATCGCAGCAGCGGGCAAGAACACTCGATGCGGCGTCTACGTATATATGTCTTATATTTAGTTTATTAAAATGTAATCTTTAAGATACATTGTAGACGTTTTCTCATATTGTTTTTCTGCAATCGTCCCCACAACTCTAGAAAGAATCTGAGCTAAAATGTAATTCCATACGTTATTTATGACTGCAGCCATATTGACAACATAGAAATGAATTCTCAAACTGACCAAATGTGTTGACATTGCTTAAAAAGCAGATTATTTGCCATAACAGTTAGCTGTCACTAGAAAAATCCATAGTAAAGCTCATTTTCAGGGACGTCCGTGTTGGAAATATGCAAATTAAAGGTCCAGATACACCCAATCATAAAAATAAGTATTCTAATGGTTTTCTCGCATTTCTAGCATTTCTAGCCCATTTGGTTCAAAAGTTATCACCAAGCTATGTTTTGATAAGTGGCCAATATTAAGGTGTCCATATTGAATTTCCAGCAAAAAATTGGCAAGGTAGTCCATATAGGTTGTGTTCCTACTGGGTCATAGGTATTATTTCTGGTGGACTACCTTTTATAGCAGGGCAAATGCAGCACACTCCCCCTTGCCCCCTGGGTAGCAACCATTTTTAAAATAGCATGCAGCAGAATAAAGACTCTCTCTGCGTATTCGTTGATTTTGGCAATGTCGCCTCCTTGCCACAATAACAGCAGCCATCGGTGCGTAATGCTGGGCAGATTAGCACCTTCCTTTCCAACGTATTAAATGCAGACGCAATCACAATCCCCGCAATAATTTTCTGGCTTGGTAAATCTCATTGCGCGTGGTAAATGAACCTATTTGCATTATCCCCTCCCAGTATTTAGCACTTTCTGCCGGGTACGCCCCATATTGATTATTCATCCGGGCAAAAGTACTAAATGAACAGCATGTGCTATTTTGCTCATTTGAGAGGCGCAGTCCTCTTTGCACGCTGTTAGTAGATCAGCTGGCACTTTGGTTTGCGGGTGATGTCAAGTTTGCTCACGTTTTTACACACGCAAACCTTTAGTAAATCAGGCCCCTAGTGTTTTAACTCCAGCATATTCCCTTATCAATGCCACAAGCAAACCTAAATCCATTACCACTGATCCTTTATTAACAAAACTGCAGAACTGGAACTACTCTAGCATGATTAAATACTGTTCTCCCTGAATTTGTACAATATGTACAATAGGAAGCTGCATCAATCCACCTGTCAAGTAATGCTGACTCTGTATCAATCTGTGGAAGAGAGAGCTGAGCGAAAAGCGGGGTTTTCAATTTACCTGTATTATATGAACATTTTAAGAACAAAAAACATATTGAGGCCAACCTGGATTGTTTATGATGCCATAAAACTACTACTTTACCAGTCCACTGTTGGACCTAAAGGAGCACAGTACATGCAAACATCAGTCACATCTTATGAATATTTTCTTGTGGTTGATGGCAGTCTTATCTGTCTATCTAGTTCAAACCTCTTTTTTGTGGTCAAACATCCTAGCTCACCACTTCCATCGCTGTGAACTAGTTCTCATGAGAAGCTGAACATGTGCATGGCTGTATGTGCACTAAGTGACTGACCAACTGCTTATACGCTGTTGTTCCTTAAACGTAACGGCCATTGATCATAAGAGCATTGTATCCCGATCAAGTCTTTTCAAGCTAAATTAATATTATAAGTACTTTATACTTATATATTTATACGGGCAATCTACGTCCCTTCCCTCATTTGTGGTCATGAGCTGTGAGTGGTGACCAAAATAATAAGCAAGCAAGCTGAGATGAGTTTCCTGTGGGTGATTGAACTCTCCCTTCGAGATGGGGGGAGAAGTGGCACCATCTGTAAAGAAGGCAATGGATTCCTTGCAGTCTGCTTTTAATTCACTGCAGGAGTCACTTGTTAAATTAAAACTGATTTTAAACTCTAAAAAGACTAAATACATGATTTTTACGCGTTCCTGGTCATTCGATTCTGATTGGGAGATCTTAACGCTAGATGGTGTTCACCTTGAGAGGGTTACCTCGTTACCTTGGGATCTGGCTGGATGATAAGTTGACCTTTGATGTTTATATTGATAGCCTCCTAAAAAAGCTCAGACCAAAGTTAGGCTTTTATTTTCGTGCAAAAAAATGTTTTCCTTTTGCTGCTAGAAAAAGATTGGTACAAGTACCTTTTTGTCAGTATTAGACTATGGTGATGTCATTTACATGCATGCATCTTCATTTCTTTTGAAAAAACTGGATGTAGTCTATCATGCTGCCTTGTGGTTTGTAACTGGTTCAAGTGCACGTACACATCATTGTAATGTATCAAAGGGTTGGACTTCACTGAGTCTAAGGAGAAAATCACATATGTTAATATTTATTGCAAAAGCATTACTGGGTAACCTACCGCTGTACATATCCAATTTATTTAAATATTACTCTAGTAGCTATAACACTAGATCATCAGAGAAAACAAGACTGGAACAGAGTTGGTAAATCGGCCTTTTCCTTTTATGCACCGCAAGCTTGGAATGAGCTACAACACATACTCAACTTGAAATATTTACCCTCTCTTGACATGTTCAAACATAGGTTAAAATCAGTTTTCACGGAACAATGTCATTGTTTTTAATCAAGTGTCATTATTTGTCATGAATTCTTTTTAGCTTTCTGATCATGGTATGTTTTATGTTTGTTTGTTTCTTGTTTTGATATGTTTTTATTTTATATGAAACTGAATTTATTTTTCTGCTGCCATCTTGACCAGGACTCCCTGGCAGAAGAGATATTGTATCTCAATGGGACATTCCTGGATAAATAAAGGATAAATAAGTTCAGTGATCTGGGACAAAGTAGAGTCACTGCTCCTCCACATTGAGAGGAGCCAGGTAAGGCGGTTTGGGGGGGGGGGGTGCCCCCGACGTGTTCAGGATGGATGTACAATCAACCTTTTCCTTCTTGGGTCAGAAGTTTGGCATGAAACACTTTTAGAAGGACAAGACTTTCCAAATGTTGTGATTTGTCAAGATCAACAACTACAATAAATACATGAACACTGCAGTTTGTACAGTTTACTCAAAGGCATTTGGGACTTTGTTCTTCATGGACGTCGAAGACATTTCACTTTTTATTTGGAAGTTTGGCTCAAATTATGTATTGTATATATTATGTATATGAGGGCAGGGGGGGTAGAGGGATCAATTCAATTCAATTCAATTCAATTTTATTATATAGCGTCTAATACAACAAAGTTGTCTCTAGACGCTTTCCAGAGCGGATCAGAGCGGTCCTGCATAGTTTAGGTGTTATCTTGCATCACAGGCCCGGTTCTATGAGGGTGCATAAGCATGCATTGCACCCTCAGTTTATGTGTTTGCATGCTCAGTTGAAAAGACGAAAAGAAAACTGACAAATGCGAGTACGTTAAGCCTGATTTATGGTTCCGCGTTAAATCGGCCGTAGGGTACGCGGCGACGCGCACCGTACACTCGCGTATCCTACGCCGTAAGCTCTGTGTTGGTGCAACGCGGAACCATAAATCAGCCAGTGTACATCACTGATCTGCTTCCAGCAGTTTCCTGCACCAGCAAGACGCTGCTCTCTGCTGCTCCGTTAACACAAAGTAACGATGGATATTCGGAAGTGGCTCAAGCACAACGACGCAAGCAAGTTTACAGGACTGTCTCAGAAAATTAGAATATTGTGATAAAGTCCTTTATTTTCTGTAATGCAATAAAAAAAAAAAAAATGTCATACATTCTGGATTCGTTACAAATCAACTGAAATATTGCAAGCCTTTTATTATTTTAATATTGCTGAGTATGGCCTACAGTTTAAGATTAAGATCCCCAGAATATTCTAATTTTTTGAGTTTTCTTAAGCTGTAAGCCATGATCAGCAATATTAAAATATTAAAAGGCTTGCAATATTTCAGTTGATTTGTAATGAATCCAGAATGTATGACATTTTTGCATTACAGAAAATAAAAGGACTTTATCACAATATTCAAATTTTCTGAGACAGTCCTGTATATTTATGGTTATATTTATTTTTGTTGCTATGTTTTATTTTCTGTGATTTTTTTGATTGTCTTTTCTGTGATTTCTTTGATTGTCTGATGGGTGAGGTAGCCCAGACTAAATGTAGCATCTTATTTGTTCTGCAGCGATATTGCTGCAATAAAGCATTTGAAATACACTTTAAATATTCTTGTTTTGCTAGTATCATTCCGCTTGAAATTATGGGAAAATGCATAATTTAGTGTTGAATAACGTGCCAGGCATCAGAATCAGAATCACCGGCGGGGACACGATGGTATTGTGCGCCTGTTTTCCAAAGGGTAACACTGGGATAGGGGGGGAAGAGAAAAAAAACATCTTCACACTGAGTATATACACAGTATCAAGGTGCAAAAAACACCTCAGCAGCACACAGAGCAACAGATATCACAAGACTTGCTTGTGGGTGTGGGTGTGGGGTGTGGGGGGGGGGTTCAGACGAATTTGTGATCACTTCCCGCCAAGCCAAGCTTCCAACTTCTCCAGGGTGTTATCAATCTTGCCAATGAGCTCAAAGACCGCCGCCAGCCTGCGATTCTGTTCGAGAATCGCATTCAGCTTGCGGCCCTATTCCCCCAACGTTAAAGTCAGAGCGTTGATCGCCTTGCTTGACCCTTCAGCCACGTCCGGCAGCTCTGAAAGAGCCAGAACAGCTGTCGACGCGTTTGTCGGTAGACCAGGAATCCCCCTCCTCCGATCAGGAGGATGATCAGGAGAAATCCTGCTTTCATAAATCCAATTATGAAGGCATCTTCAACATCCTTGACAGACAGAATCTTGAGACACAAAGGCTTCCAGTATTTGTAGGAATCCATTGTGTATCCGGAAAAAAATGTCCCATCGATTCAATTCAATTCAATTTTATTTATATAGCGTCTAATACAACAAAAGTTGTCTCTAGACGCTTTCCAGAGACCCATACCCAGAACATGACCCCCGAGCAGTTATAACATAAACAATGGCAGGTAAAAACTCCCCTAATGGGAGAAAAACCTTAAGCCAAACAGTGGCAAGGAAAAACTCCCCTTTAGGAGGGAAGAAACTTTGAGCAGGACCAGGCTCATAAGGGGGGACCCTCCTGCCGAGGGCCAGACTGGTGGGTCAGGGACGGCAACAGCACAGCAGGCAGGTGGAAGCAGCAACGGGATGACCAGGAGTGGGGACCACAGGCCAGCATGCAGCTCCCGAAGCTCCGGTCCAATCATCAGGTCCCAGGTTGGGGTGCAGGGTCGGGGAAAGGTTGAGAAGGGGCAGGGCCAGGGAGAGGAGTCTTGACGGACAAACCTCTCCCCCGCCTGCCCGGGCCGTTACCCTGCCCCTCTCACTCCCTAGCTGCAGGTTCCGGTGTCCGGCAAAGGGTGCTGCAACATGGACAAAAGAGAGAAAAGGGAGGAGAAGGGGGGGCCAGCACAAGAAACTACAGGAGCGACTCTGGCACACTAGAGTTTACACTACCTAGAGATTTACCAACACCAGCTAGAGGTTTACTAAACACTAACTATAGGCTTTACTAAACAGAAATGTTTTAAGTTTAGTTTTAAAGGTGGAGGTGGTGTCAGCCTCCTTAATCCAGATTGGAAGTTGGTTCCATAGCAGTGGTGCCTGATAGCAGAACGCCCGCCCTCCAAATCTACATTTGGATATGTGAGGTTAATCAACGTTTTTGAACAAATTTGTCATTATGAAAGTAACAGAATCAAGTCAAGTCAGAATAGGCTTAATTAGGTCAGCTCAGAGAAGCTGACTGCTGTGTTTTTCGCATCCTTACCATTGTCTTTAGGTGCATCAGTTTCAAGACCCCCATCACATGCTCTAAACAGATAACAGGGAAGCCACATCCTGAGTTTTTGTAAGGGGGGTCGACTGACAGCCGTCTCATTGTCTTTAAGGGTTAGTTGACCATCTCATGACAACAAAACCCCCTTGACCATTTCTTAAAAGGATGTCTGTTGCTCTGCAGACCACAGATACGTTGCTTACTAACTGAAAAGTCATAGGTGCATACCTGCCAACACTCCCGATTTAAGCGGGAGTCTCCCGATTTTCAACCATTTCTCCCGCCCTGCTCCCGATTTGTAATTTCTCCCGCTTATCTCCCGATTTTAAAGTGAAATGAGTCAATGGTGTTTCACGTGTCGGGGTTCCTGCATGGATGTATTATATTAACGGGTTCCTGACAAACCTGGCAACCCAACCCAAAAGCGCTGCCTACGTCCAAGCTCCGCCCCATGGAGCTGCTGCGATACGTCAACGTCGCCGCCATATTGGATGTGGCAAGACTGCGCTGTAAACTAATACAAGTAAATGGACTTATTTTCATAAAGCGCCTTTCTACAAAGAAATTTACGTTTTAGGCTACGTCTCATTTATTCATTCACACACGCACTAATATACTTGGGAAACAGTTAGGCACCAAATATAATATATTTAATTTTCTCAGATGCCAAAAATAAGAACTTTATTGATCCCACAGTAATTCATGTTATATCAGCTATAGAGAACAAGGTAGTGCCGAAAAACAATATATATCCCCCCTCACAAAAACAAGAAAAGCATTACATAAACATATTTTAAAAATTTCAAGTTACAAAATAACATATTTGAACCATTTTTCAGATTTTTTCAGTTATTTTATTGTTTGGAAAATGGTTAAAATATGTTATTTTGTTATTTGAAAATTTGAAAATTTGTTTTGTTTGAGAAAATGCTTTGAAAAAAAATGAGGGAAGAGTTGGTGGAGTATCAAGTCATAGCAAGCAAGGATCTCCCACAGGAAGAGAGAGTTGAAGGTTCTGGGGCCTTCTAGGGAAAGAGGAGAGCTTTACAAATCTGGCATCACTGATGATGAAGCTCAGAGAGCTCATTCAGCATGGTGGAAAAGATCCTCACAGAAAACCACAATGAGTATGGATAATTCTACTCTTTGCGCACTCCTTTCTTGCAAGATAAACCATACCAGCCCTGGCCACATGTACCCTCCAAGAAAGTGATTGAAGCTGCAAAGTCTGCCACCTACAATTACAACAGGTCCTTGGGGGACAAAGGGAACCTGGAAAATTCTACAAATATTGTATTTTATTGTTATTAATACTGAACTTATTTGGCTCCAAGAAGGCTGTAGAATCATTTTGGGAGGTACATTTTAGCACATTTCATTGTAGCTATGGATTTAAAGCTCATTAAAAGTCGCCTTGTTTATATCAGGGTGGGGATGTTGTGAGTGGAGCATTCCAGAAAATCTCCCTCTTTTTCACAGCCCAATGTTGGCAGGTATGTAGGTGTGACTTTTCAACCATCATCTGATACCATGTCTGTTTGACCATCTGTTTCTTCTAATTGTTCATTGTTTACCAAATATGGTTTTTCCTGTCACCCTTGCTCAAATAAAAAGGGCCCGACTGCAGGGAGAATTTGGGAGAAGGCCTGACGAGTTCTAAGAGGAGGGCCGTGTTGCCCTAAAGCTCCTCAAGACTTCTCTCCAAGCTTCTGCAGAATCGCCTTGAAAATCATTCCACAAGTCTCTGGTGTCTTTTTCTAAGTTATTAATTTATGTTGATGATTTAGGAACCTAACAGATACTCTAGGAACTAAGAGTAAACCTGCACCCTGGGAGCGGAGAGCTCTGACAGGAACATAAGGCACTATCAGGTCTTGCAAATAATGCGGAGCTAAGCCGTTTTGGGCTTTATACGCAAGTAATAAAATTTTAAATTGGATTCTGAATTTTACGGGTAACCAATGGAGCGACGCTAACACTGGAGAGACGTGGTCTCTCCTGCTAATTCCTGTCAGTACTCGTGCTGCTGCATTTTGGATCAGCTGGAGCCTATTCAGCAAATTACTTGGACATCCTGCTAACAACACATTACAGTAATCTAGTCTAGAAGATACAAACGCATGAACTAGTTTTTCTGCATCACTCTGCGAGAGGATTTTCCTAATCTTTGCGATATTACGGAGATGGAAAAATGCTAGTTTACAAACCTGATTGACATTCAATTCAATTCAATTCAATTTTATTTATATAGCGTCTAATACAACAGATGTTGTCTCTAGACGCTTTCCAGAGATCCAGAACATGAACATAAACATAAACATAAACATAAACATAAACCCCCGAGCAATTATTATATAAACAATGGCAGGTAAAAACTCCCTTAGTGGGAGAAAAGCCTTAAGCCAAACAGTGGCAAGGAAAAACTCCCCTTTAGGAGGGAAGAAACCTTGAGCAGGACCAGGCTCATAAGGGGGGACCCTCCTGCTGAAGGCCAGACTGGGGGAGTCAGGGACGTCGACAGCACACAGCCGGCAGGTGGAAGCAGCAGCGGGATGACCAGAGGTGGGGGGGGCGTCAGCAGCACACAACAGTCATGTTATAGTCATGACATATGGTTTAAACGACATATGGTTTAAACGACAAATCCTGATCGAAAACAACACCAAGGTTTCTCACAGTGGCACTGGAAGCCATCGCAACACCAACTAATCCCTTCCTAAGATGCTCTGGACCAAGAATGATAACCTCTGTTTTATCTGAATTTAGAAGCAAGACATTTCTGAACATCCAGTCCTTGATGTCCCTAAGACATGCCTGAAGTTTAACCAACGGTTCTGTCTCACCCGGCTTCATAGACAAATAGAGCTGCGTATCATCAGCATAACAATGAAAGTGTATGCCGTGATTCTGGATTATACTTCCCAACGGCTGCATGTATAAACTGAACAAGATTGGCCCTAGCACTGAACCCTGCGGAACACCATAACAGACCCTTGACTGTTCTGAAGAAACCTCATGTACATGAACAAACTGGAACATCGGGTCTGTCTTTTGGCCGCAAAAATTTGGTCAATTGTGCTGAGAGACCAGTTAACCAATTCCATGATTGTAGAGTTTCGGAGGAGTGAAAAAGAAGAGACTCTGAAGACGAGACAAACAAAAGACAAAAAACATGTGCACCCCCTTTGATCTGAGATGCAGCCTTGTCATCATTTTCTAGAACCGGCCCTGTTGCATAAACACACCTGATTCTAATTAGAATTAGACTATTTACAATAGTGCAAATAGTCACTCCGTAAATAAATTTGCCTTGCCTTGACACAACGAACAAGTGCTATTTATTCAAATCATTGCAGTTGTAGACTTTTTGTGAAAATGATCAAAAGAAGTTTCAGGCCTGGACAGCAGCCAGAACAGATCCCCTTTATTTGAGCCACCGTTGGCTAATTTAGTATGGCTGGCTTATTTTTTGCTAATATATGATGCAAATTAATTTAATTTTATATCCATTCTGATCAAATCTGTCCGCTGGAATCTGGAAGCTGCCAAGTCGACAGCATCCAGCCCCACTTATTGCGGGTGAAAGTTTCCCCTAATTTTGGAGACATGTAAAGCGAAAGCAGGACAAACTTATCTGATGTTGCTATAGACCATTTTTTCTGCATGAAAACGTGGCTGAAAAAGTTTAATCGAATTTGTGAGTTAATATACCTTTGGGTTTGTGTCTTCAAATGTAACCATCTACACTTTGTAAAGTGTAAAAGCAGATCATTTAGAGAAATGAGAACTTCGTCCACAATGACACAGAAGAGCAAACTTTCTTAAAGCTCCCAGTGTTTTTTTGTGCACGGCTTTAACTCTGAAAGAGTAGATTCACAGGAGCATCCTTCTCTGGATGGTCTTCCTGTTTACAGACACATATTAGTCATTTCCCAGTCATTAACTTTTTTTTTTTAAAGATTTTTTTGGGCTCTAGTGGCCCTTTATTGAAGATGCAGATATGAAAGGGGTAGAGAGAGAGATCGGGGATGACATACAGCAAAGGTGCGCAGGCCGGGATTCGAACCTGCGACCGCTGCAGGAGGACTGTAGCCTCAGTATATGAGCCGCTGCTTAACCCACTGCGCCACCGAGCGGCCCCCAGTCATTAACTTCTGTGAATAAGATGCAAATACAAAAAAAAAATTAAAGCTGCATGCAGCGATGAACGGGCCCTCGCCCGTGCAATTTTCAGCAATAAAAGTCAAGGACTCAGAACTAAGTCCGATGACACCACCAATGACTCTTTATGTCAAACCATTCAAAAGTTATGGCAGAAAATAGGGACTATCAAATATCGACCAATCAGATGAAGGGGCGGGTCTAATTTGCACCAATTATGTTCAAGGACTCAAAACTAAGTCCGATGACACCACCCACAGGTCTTTATGTCAAACCATTCAAAAGTTATGGCAGAAAATAGGAACTATCAAATATGGACCAATCAGATAAAGGGTGGGCGCGCTTTTTGGCATCTAGCGTCGCCACGGTAACGCTTTTGACTGAGAAAAGTAATGTGCATCGTCGCAGAATGGAGACGCACATTTTGATGTATAACACACCTGGGTGCACGTTACGGTTCGGGTGAAGAAGCGGCCGAAGAAATGGCATAGATTGCGCCAAAATTACATGATTAATTAAAAATGGCCGACTTCCTGTTTGGTTTCGGCCATGGCGCCAAGAGACCTTTCTTTAAGTTGCGACATGATACAGGTGTGTAGCGATTTTCGTGCATGTACGTCAAACGGTATTGTGGGGCTTGAGGGACAAAGTTTTCAAGGGGGCGCTGTTGAGCCGTTAGGCCACGCCCATTAATGCAAACCATTAAATATCACATTTTTCGCCAGGCCTGAATACTAATTTCACTGCTAAAGTCATGGTTAGGGCAACATTTAAGAAGATTCGTATTATAACCTCTGTTGAAAAAAATAAATAAAAGTAAAACCAAGTATTCAAATGCTGAGGCTACTGCACCATAAGGCACAACAGATATACAATTCATTGTGTTCTTATGTTTATAAACTTCCTAACTTTTTCATTTACAGTCAATTAAAATGGTATTCCTTTTTAATGGGAGAACTGTGAGACTATTTGGTGACCAGACACTTATATTTCTAATGTTTTATGCTGCTGTGGTTAAGAGCAGTTTACACCTCTTTCTTGTGGGAAGACCTCCGTTCATCCGTCACTGTTGCATGCAAGAATCAGAACATGTGCACGCAAAACTCTGCTTACCGGTATGAACTTTAGACAGATGCAGCAGCGGCTGACCAATCATTTGTTCGTCACATCAATTATACGTAACGACCACTGGTAATGAGAGCACCGTAGGACCAATGGGGTGTTTTAAAGCTGATTAATATTCTCGTGCAACCTTAGAGTTATTCCTTTATTTGGTAACGTGTTGAAGGTATGATCTGTGGATAGGTTACTTAGAAAACTCCTCCTTCAGTGGTTTGTATATTAAAGGAGGTGAAAACTGAGGACTAGATCATTCTGGAGGATCTACAGGCAGAACTTCTTTCTCCTGTTCACCATCAGCAGGTAAAAGGCTCTTTATCTTTCTGGGGTGTAACATTTGAAGATGAAATCCTTGAATAAAAAGCATATTTTCTTAAAACAAAATTTTTTTTGTAATACTACTCTAAAATAGATAAATACCTAATAATGTGCAGCCTAAAATGTTGGATATATTGGCTTGAAACTTTTCATCATTTAACAGGATTATATAACTGAGAAAAATAAATGAACAAAAATACATAAAATTAAAAATGCAGACTCTAAACAATGGAAATAATTTCTTTGAGATGCAGGTCAGATTGCAGAGCAATTAAACACATGATCATGGTTTCTATGGTTACAGAGGGACTTGAACTACTGCAGGAAACCAGTTAAACCACTGTTGAGTCAAACTCTGAGGTAAGTAGAAATGATGCCAGTAAACCAACCATGTTCATTTCCAATATATGACCTAAATATTATTGTCACGGTTTTCGGGTTTTGTTAGTTTTCACCTCATTTTGAAAGTACTTCAAGTATCGTATTTTCTGGACTATAAGCCACACCTGCATATAAGCCACATCCGCTCTATTTTTAAAAAATCAATAAAAAAAAGATATACAAGCCGCACCTGCATCCGCTCTATTTAAAAAAAAAAGATATGCAAGCCGCAGATATTTATGTTGTTAGATTAGATATTTACTACTTGTACAGAAGGATTTAGAACTGTAAATGATGTACATGTTTGTACCTAAATAGATCCTTTCCTAACAGTGTCTTTTAACACGGCAGCAACTTTGCTGATTAAAACTGGTCAGAACCAAGAGAAAATAACCGGTATTTATTTATCTATTTATCTGTTTGAAATCTGCTTCTACCTACTTCTATCTGCTAAAGAAGAAGTAGCGTATTCTTCTTTGTATTTATTTTGTCTTAGTTTTGATTCTAATTCCGGTTAGAGCGGCCCGAGCATTTATCGAAATGTCGAGAAAAAAAGTCGAAATGTCGAGAAAAAAATGTCAAAATCTCTAGAAAAAAGTCGAAATGTAGAGAAAAAAAGTCGAAATGTAGAGAAAAAAAGTCGAAATGTCGAGAAAAAAAAAGTCGAAATGTTGAGAAAAAAGTCGAAATGTCGAAAAAAAAAGTCAAAATTTCTAGAAAAAAGTCGAAATGTAGAGAAAAAAAGTCGAAATGTAGAGAAAAAAAAGTTGAAATTTTGTGAAAAAAGTCGAAATGTTGAGGAAAAAGCGGAAATTTTGAGAAAAAAAGTCAAAATGTCGAGAAAAACCTCATTTTGAAAGTACTTCAAGTACCGTATTTTCTGGACTATAAGCCACACCTGAATATAAGCCGCATCTGCTCTATTTTTAAAAAAACAATTAAAAAAACATTTACAAGCCGCACCTGCATCCGCTCTATTAAAAAAAAAAAGATATGCAAGCCACAGATATTTATGTTGAGCATTTATCGAAATGTCGAGAAAAAAAGTCGAAATGTCGAGAAAAAAATTTCAAAATCTCTAGAAATATGTCGAAATGTAGAGAAAAAAAGTCGAAATGTAGAGAAAAAAAAAAGTCGAAATGTTGAGAAAAAAGTCGAAACGTCGAGAAAAAAAAGTCAACATTTCTAGCAAAAAGTTGAAATGTAGAGAAAAAAAGTTGAAATGTAGAGAAAAAAAAGTCGAATTTTTTAGGAAAAAGCTGAAATTTTGAGAAAAAAAGTCAAAATGTTGAGAAAAAAAGTCAAAATGTCGAGAAAAAAGTCGAAATTTTGAGAAAAAGGTCAAAATGTCGAGAAAGTTATCTGTTTATCTGTTTGAAATCTGCTTTTACCTCCTTCTATCTGCTAAAGAAGAAGTAGCATATTCTTCTTTGCATTTATTTTGTCTTAGTTTTGATTCTAATTCCGGTTAGAGCGCCCAGAGCGGTGGAAGAAATATGCAATCCATAGAATAGAATAACCTTTGTATAAGCTGCACGGTTGAAAACCTATGAAAAAAGTAGCGGCTTATAGTCCAGAAAATACGGTATACGCTGGACTAAACTGAACCGGACTATAACTAGGGTATCATGGATTTAACTGGAATATGGTCAGAACTGGAGCTGCTTTGGTTTCTCTGTAAAATAAACCATTTTTAGACAATCAAGTGTAAATGTATGAAGAGGAAGTGGACTGGACTCCGAGTTACTTTTGAGGTATCGACAAATGTTAAACATGCCTTCTGCTAAAAGGTCCAAGATTGTTATTCTTATGTTTTACTGTAATAAACCTGCTGCACACCAACAACTTCAATAACACAAGGGAGTGTAAATGTGTAAATGTGTGTTTTTCTTCTCCAGGGAATCATGAAGTTGCAGATGGTTTGTTTGCTGCTGGTGCTGCTCGGTTCTGAGGTGCTCTCGGTCGACCAAGATTACGACGACGACGACAACAAGGACTACAAAACGCAACATAAATGGTTCATAGAGCAACACATCAAACCAGGGATGAGGCCTGATCGATGTACTGAAGAGATGAAGAGAATCAGGGGGATCAAGGGACGATATTGTAAAAAACTTAATACTTTTATTTTGGCACAAGCTAAACCAATTGATAGACTGTGCAAAGGAAAGGGGGATGAAGAAACGATCAAAATCTTCAAATCTGTTGTCGACTGTGATCGCATTGGCACTCGCACTCGCCCTCCTTGCGCTTACAAGGGTAAACATTTGAACAAAAAATGCCTGAATATAACATGTGGAGAGCAGCTTCCTGTACACCTTGAACCCTGTAGAAAAAAACCTGATGTTTCCTAATTCAACATTTGGTAAACAGAAAGACTAAAAATGTGAAATCAGTCATTTGACCGCCTGCTCATAAATGAAACATTAAAACATATTACAATAAGGATTTTTTTTGAATGAAACATGAAATCCACTTGAATAAGAAGATTTTTCTTCTCTCCTTACTTTCATATCTTAAAAGTTGATGTTAAAAATCAGCGAATTTGAAAACTTTTAAGGTCTCGGAACACAATTAAGATTTTGTTATGTTGATATTACATATTTTGACCATGAACACTGATATTCAAGGTGGCGGTACATCCAGATGGTTTTACGGTGGTTTGTAAAGTTCTATGTGAAAAACGTCAAGTTAAATAAATAAATAAAAATGGCCTGTGTAAAGGCGTTTTCAAATGAAAAAAAAATTCTCTTGTGAAATATTTGTGACCTGTTGACCTGCACCTCGCAATCGAGAATCGTTTAGAACAGGAATCGAAATTGAGAATCGGAATCGGAATCATTAAAATCCAAACGATGCCCAACCCTACGTCGTCATCATCATCATCATCATCATCATCATCATCATCATCATCATCATCATCATCATCATCATCATCATCATCATCATCATCATCATCATCATCATCTAACCTTATTAAGCTCTCGTGAACCATGATGATTTGTCAGAAAATAAATCAGATGACACTGTGGCTTGATCATAGATTCATTCACATATATAAAACTTAATCAAACATCCATGCATGTAAAGTCCCCAAAGTGGTAATTTAATCAAGGTAGCGAACTGATTCATTTGAACAATGCGAATTACAGTTGTCGGCCACTAGAGGACGCGTTTTTACCATATGACCTTGAGACAGTCTCTCTTACAAACAAATATTAAAACAAACTTTCCAGGGCTGAATGTCAATAAACACGTTATCAATATTATTTCCCACAGCATGAGGAAGTAAAGTAGTCATTTGTATGACCATGCTGACTGCGTGAGAGTAGAGTCCTTGGTTAAATCATAACGCAGTAGGCCTGCAGTAGCCCACAGTGGCCACTAGAGGGCGACCAAGTGCCAACTACTGAGATAAATACAGATACATCAGTAAAAGTATAGATTTGCAGCTCGATATGCTGTACCTTGCAAATATGCAATTTATCAAATAAAAATGTGATTGTATTTTTTTTTTCCTCTATACAATTTCACCTGCCCACCCCCCCCGCCCCTCTCAAAAAAAAGAAAACACCCTATCACCCTATTAAAGTCACCTTTTAATCTATGTATGGAGGTTAAGATGCTTTAATGATCTTTAATGATTCTACCAAGGTCTTTTGCATGGTGACTTTCTCGTTTCCTCTGCCACTATATCTCCAAAAGCTAGTTTCTTCATCGTCAGTGCATCACTCGGTAGAATAAAATGATACGCAGTTTTCCTAGGAGAGGGGAATCTAGACGCCAAAAAGCGCGCCCCCCCTTCATCTGGTTGGTCCGTATTTGATAGTTCCTACTTTCTGCCATAACTTTTGAATGGTTTGACGTAATGAGTCGTGGGTGGTGTCATCGGACTCGGTTTTGAGTCCTTGAACATAATTGGTGCAAACTAGCCCCCCCCCCTTCATCTGATTGGTCAATATCTGATAGTTCCTACTTTCTGCAATAACTTTTGAATGTTTTGATATAGAGAGTCGTGGGTGGTGTCATCTGCTAAATGTCCAGCCCTGAAGAATCTACACGCAAGTAATACAAGCTTCCACTGCAGCCTGAACGTGCACAAGGGTGGAGGGCCCGTTCATCGCTGCTTGCAGCTTTAATATTTATTTATTATTTCAGGTTGATTTTTTTAAAATTTCGTTTGACTCATACAGTCAAACTACTTTATCTATACATACCGTACATTTGTTAAATGGCATGTTGTGATACCGTCATCCTGTACCAATAATACATTTGGGATGGGGTGAGGTTTGCGTGCGGGGGGGCCTCCAAATAACATTTCGCTTAGGGCCCCAATTTGGTCAGTTGCAGCCCTGCTCATCCTGTCATGGATTTTGATTTTGTACCAAATGACAAATGAAGGGGGGGGGCGTCAGCAGCACACAACAGTCACAGCACAAGAAACTACAGGAACGATGGACAAAAATGATGGTTATGAGATATTTATAATAAATAAAAATGGAAATGGAGAAGAGAGGAAGGGAAGAGGAGAGGAGAAGAAGGGTGAGAGGCACCGCCCAGCGGAGAAGAAGATACAAACACATGAACTAGTTTTTCTGCATCACTCTGCGAGAGGATTTTCCTTGCATTTTTTTGCAATATTACAGAGATGGAAAAATGCTATTTTACAAACCTGATTGACATATGGTTTAAACGACAAATCCTGATCGAAAATAACACCAAGGTTTCTCACAGTTGCACTGGAAGCCATCGCAACACCATCAACACCTTCCTAAGATGCTCTGGACCAAGAATGATAACCTCTGTTTTATCTGAATTTAGAAGCAAGACATTTCTGGACATCCAGTCCTTGATGTCCCTAAGACATGCCTGAAGTTTAACTAACGGTTCTGTTTCATCCGGCTTCATAGACAAGTAGAGCTGCGTATCATCAGCATAACAATGAAAGTGTATGCCGTGATTCTGGATTATACTTCCCAATGGCTGCATGTATAAACTGAACAAGATTGGCCCTAGCACTGAACCCTGCGGAACACCATAACAGACCCTTGACTGTTCTGAAGAAACTTCATGTACATGAACAAACTGGAACCTGTTAGACAGATATGATTTAAACCAACTAAAACCTATATATTTGAGTCTATGCAGAAGAAGACCATGATCCACTGAGTCAAAAACGCTTTGGCAAGATCAATAAAAAGTGCAGCATATGATTTTTTTTTCATCCAAAGCTGTAATAATATCATCTGTGACTGACGTGGCTGCAGTTATAGTGCTATGCCCTTGCCTAAAACCTGACTGAGTTTGACTTAAAATATCATTTTCAGTCAAAAAATGCTTTAGCTGTTCATTTACAAGGGATTCAAAGATTTTGGCTATAACGGACAGTCTGGAAATAGGAAGATAATTATCCAGGATAGAAGAATCTCCACCTTTTAATAATGGAAAAACAAATGCTGACTTCCAGGAGCTGGGAATCAAACCACTGCTTAGACTAAGATTGAAAATAGAGGCAATGGGTCTTGCGATCAAATCTGCAGCTGTTTTTAAAAAATAAGGTTCAATTTGGTCAGGGCCGGCATACTTTTTACAGTCCAGACTAGATAGAGTAGGAGAAATGGGGAGAAATTCAAAACTATTTCCAGGACAGGTGGCTACACTGTCTTTCACATCTGCAGGGAGATTTGAGAGATTTGAGAGAATGACTGAGCCTGCATTGATAAAATGCTTATTAAATGCCTCCGCTATATTTTCTTTACCCTTAATTTCGCTCTGATTTACCTTCAAAAGATAAGGAAGAGTAGAGGGTGTCATAGACCCTGATTAAGATTTAATTAATTTCCAAAATTTTCTGGGATCATTAAGATTTTCATTTATCAAGTTAAGATAACACTCACTTTTTGCATTTTTTACCAACTTAGTGCATTTATTTCTTAATGCCACTGTACCCAGTCTCCGGCAACATTACTTCCTTTAGCCTTGGCCCATGCCTTATCTCTTTCTCTAATAGAAAATGAGATTGACTCATTAAACCATGGGTTATCTCTACCACTAACTCTGAATCTTTTTACAGTTGCATGTTTATTAATTAGGGCCATGAAAGTTGTTTTAAAATAATTCCATGCCAAATCAACATCCGCCATCACACAGACAAGGTCCAAGTCGCTATTAAACAAGTCTACCAAGTCTACTCAAGTAAACCTCTAGTTAGTGTTGGTAAACCTCTAGTTAGAGTTAGTAAACCTCTAGTTAGAGTTAGTAAACCTCTAGTTAGTGTTAGTAAACCTCTAGTTAGTGTTAGTAAACCTGTAGTTGGAGTTAGTAAACCTCTAGTTAGTGTTAATAAACCTCTAGTTGGTGTTAGTAAACCTCTAGTTGGTGTTAGTAAACCTCTAGTTGGTGTTAGTAAACCTCTAGTTGGTGTTAGTAAACCTCTAGTTAGTGTTAGTAAACCTCTAGTTAGTGTTAATAAACCTCTAGTTGGTGTTAGTAAACCTCTAGTTGGTGTTAGTAAACCTCTAGTTGGTGTTAGTAAACCTCTAGTTATTGTTAGTAAACCTCTAGTTGGAGTTAGTAAACCTCTAGTTAGTGTTAATAAACCTCTAGTTGGTGTTAGTAAACCTCTAGTTGGTGTTAGTAAACCTCTAGTTGGTGTTAGTAAACCTCTAGTTATTGTTAGTAAACCTCTAGTTGGTGTTAGTAAACCTCTAGTTAGTGTAAACTCTAGTGTGTTAGAGTCAGTAGTCATAGTTGCAGCTATAGAACAAGACTATAATAGTTAGTCTCAAATATAGCTTGGTGGTAGATATTCTGCTATAGGCCTATGCTGCAGGCCTATGCTGCAGGGGGGCACTGACATGATCCACTGGGCGGTGCCTCTCACCCTTCTTCTCCTCTCCTCTTCTTCCATTTTTTATTTATTATAAGTATCTCATAGCCATCATTGTTGTCCATTGTTCTTGTAGTTTCTTGTGCTGGTCTGCCCCCACCCCTTTTTTTCTATTTTGTGCATGTTTGCAGGCTGGAGCTTCAGGAGCTGCATGCTGACCTGCAGTCCCCCCTCTGATCATCCCACTGCTGCTTCCACCTGTTTGTGTAGATGTCTGCTATATGCTTGCTGACATCCTGGCCAAAACAAATCAAACCAAACAAAACAAAACAAATGCCCAGCATTTAATTGTGCTACTATGTATGTATGTAATAATAAAAGTAATTATAATGCATAGTATTACATTATCATTACTTTACTATAATACTACAATATAATAGAGAACAATAGGCAGCAATGGTATAACAATATACTTGAATATAAGAGTAGATATACTATACACTGGTTCCTATATATTTACCTCCAATTATATACATAAAAATCACTATAAATCTATATATATCGACATATCTACATATAACTATAAATCAATATATATTAATAGCGATATAGAAACACAAATGCTGTACGTATAATACAACTCAATATATCCATATACATACCTACATATAACATATATCCATAATATACATCTATATATCTACATTTATTAATAAATGTACATATCTACCGTACATGTTTATTCGCATCTGTATTTTCAATTTTGAAATTAAATTGAACCAGGGAGTCACACACACTGCACTTAAAAAAGGACTGAATAAACTTTATATTGATCCTTCCAAAGTCCTACATTTGCACATATGACCTTTTTAACCGAGGAGATTTTCCTGGCGCCTATCACTTGGTGTAATTGAAAATAAAGCTTGTTTCAAGTGCAGACACCTACACCCAACTCCCATGGTAAAAGTCCACGTATAACTATCCATCTTTAAAGTTCAATTTATTTATATAGCGTCTAATACAACAGATGTTGTCTCTAGACGCTTTCCAGAGATCCAGAACATAAACATGAACATAAACATAAACATAAACATAAACCCCCGAGCAATTATTATATAAACAATGGCAGGTAAAAACTCCCTTAGTGGGAGAAAAGCCTTAAGCCAAACAGTGGCAAGGAAAAACTCCCCTTTAGGAGGGAAGAAACCTTGAGCAGGACCAGGCTCATAAGGGGGGACCCTCCTGCCGAAGGCCAGACTGGGGGAGTCAGGGACGTCGACAGCACACAGCAGGCAGGTGGAAGCAGCAGCGGGATGACCAGAGGTGGGGGGGGGGGCGTCAGCAGCACACAACAGTCATGTGGAAGCAGCAGCGGGATGACCAGAGGGGGGGGGGGCGTCAGCAGCACACAACAGTCATGTGGAAGGAGTAGCGGGATGACCAGAGGGGGGGGGGGGGTGCAGGCAGGCGGAAGCAGCAACAGCAGACATCCACGTAGGCAGGTGGAAGAAGCAATGGGATGACCAGAGGGGGGGGAGGGCCGGGAACACAGGCCAGAACGCAGCTCCTGAGGCTCCGGCCTGCAAACATACACAAAAGAGAAAAAAGGGGGGCCGGCACAAGAAACTACAGGAACGATGGACAAAAATGATGTGGCATCAGCAAAAAGGTGGCGTGATACAGTCTGTCTCAGACAGAAACCATTGTATCTTGTGGTTTATTCACATTAGAGATGGGCGGTATGGACTAAAAAATGTATCACAATAATTTCTGGCATTTATCCCAATAACGATAAAAATGACAATAAAAAAAATACCAATTCAACTCCACCTTTGTAACTATAAATCTATCACCACATTCAGTCTTTGCAGCCAAATCACTGCTCTAAAAGATACTAAATACTACTAAACTACACCAATTAAATTGAATTAATAAAAAACAATTAAATGAGTTACACCTGTACTGCAAAACTGTAATGATTCAGATCTGCCATGTTTGTTACACAAAAACCTCATCAACGGGAATTTCTTTCTTTCTTTCTTTCTTTCTTTCTTTCTTTCTTTCTTTCTTTCTTTCTTTCTTTCTTTCTTTCTTTCTTTCTTTCTTTCTTTCTTTCTTTCTTTCTTTCTTTCAGGCTCATATCTTTCCTTCCTTCCTTCCTTCCTTCCTTCCTTCCTTCCTTCCTTCCTTCCTTCCTTCCTTCCTTCCTTCCTTCCTTCACGTACGTTGTGCGTGGATTTAACACAGAACCATAAATCATCTTTACACAAAAACGTCATCAACAGGAATTTATCATTTTTACCATGAGATACAAATTCTTACCGCGGGGAATTTTTTTGACGGTATAACGTGAACGGTAAAATATCACCCATTCCTAATTCACATACACCCACCCCAGTGATATCAGAGACATGGGACATGCAAAATATTTGTCATTTGTGCCAGACTGCACCGTCTAAGAAATGTCAGTTTCCTTACAGCAGCTTGGCAGTGACACCTGCCAATACACTGATTGGATCTATAACAGCCCTCCAGCAGGATAAGTGATTGTCACACTGCCCTCCCTTATTTCACCATACATATTCATTCATGTGATTACAAGCAGTTCAATCAGGCTGTAAGCAATACAGAAATCCTACAAGGTCCAACAAAGTTACTGTGACTTTTTTGGTGCTTATTCATGAAGTAAATACATGAATAAGCAATGAAGGTGCTGTCAGATTAATGGACAGCAGGATGAGAATACAGGTCACGCGCATTCCTAGTTAGACAGTGAATGTGGATGTGGAGTTAAAAACATTAAAGGAAACTATTGCAGCTTCACTAATAAAACTAATAACTAATAACTAATAACTAATAAAACCTGATTCCACCGGAGCTTATGGTGGAGGCGCGTTCCAAACAAGTGTGTTCTCCACAGAACTTCGTCTCTTTGCTTTTCTTGAACACAAATACAAATAGGATAAAGTACGTCCTATCGTCAGTGTTGTGCAAGTTCCTACTTCTCATGAACTAGTTCAAAGTTCAGTTGACTGTTACACCCGCAAACGTAATAACAGCACTTGATAAGATGAAAATAGGCAAGAATCGAAAGAACAAGAATATGTGGCAAGAAAATGTCAGCCTGTTGAAGACATTTAGTGAGCAACTTGTATAAGCAGAAGATTTTTAGTATTCATGTTTTTTTTTAATTCAATTAGATTCAAATTTGCTTCAATAGTGTAAATATCACAACAATATTGCCAAAGCATCAAAAATAAATTCAACAAAAATGAATGAATTTCATGAATTAAATCAAGAAAAGAGTTGCATTGTAAACTCGCTCTGTTTGGGGGCGTACAATGTGTGTTTTAGTTATATTATTGTATGTGTGATTTTGTATATGTGTGTATATGGGGAAGAAATAATCAAAAGAAATAATAATATATAATAATAATAGTAATAATAATTTTATTAAAACAATTGTGATTATCACAATTTTTTTATCTTTTTTTATTAAAATAAATTATAATTTAATCATTAAAGATTCCTTTAATGTATTCAAATATTTCTCTTTGAATAATAACTTTTCCACAAAACATCTTGTTAAAATCCTCAAAATGACATCTACACCTTTTCCGTCATTAAAAGAAGAAAGAACAAACACCAACAACCACAAAGATCATTATTTTGTCTGATATTACATTTGTGGGAAGTTATTACATTTACAGATTTTCCCCTTCCCACATATGTAATAATTTCCTGCAAATGTAATAGTTATTACATTTGCAGAAAATTCAGTATTACGTTTGCAGTAGGCAAATTTTACAACATTTGTGGGATTATTACATTCAAAGCTGCAGATTTGTATTACGTTTGTGGTTTACTGTATTATGTTTGTGGGCTGTTACTACGTTTGCGGGTGTAACAGTTGACATAGTTTAAAAATGAACAGTTCACGTTCATAGTTCACCATCTTCACTTTGAACTAGTTCAAATTCAGTTCATTTTAATATTTTTAGGTGAAAAGTACGAATGAAACGCCCCCCTATCCTAAAACTGTTCACTGGATACAATCATACAATCAACAAGCTGCTTTCACGTTGTTCACCAAATCAGTTAAGTTTCCATGAGTCTGATCCTTTCCAGTCATCCTTTGACACGGAGAATAAAAAATACCAAAATACCATGTAAAGATGAATAATATAACACCACCAAACAGGAATACCAGATGTTACATCAATCATGTATATGGCACCTACAGGAAACACGTTGCACTTTTTTCAAATATGACATTTTTTTTCATGAGGGGGTGATAAAATGTCCAGAACATGCTTCGATCAAAATACCAAAGAACAGGGCCGGTTTTTGCTATGGGCAATATGGGCGACTGCCCAGGGCACAATCCCCCAAAAAATAAAAAAATTAAAAAATATTCGCTCTGACAGTTCGATCTCAAATCTATTCAATGGGCTGTTATTGTCACATCAACTTGCTGCTGCTGAGAGTCGTGTGTGTGTGTGTGTGTGTGTGTGTGTGTGTGTGTGTGTGTGTGTGTGTGTGTGTGTGTGTGTGTGTGTGTGTGTGTGTGTGTGTGTGTGTGTGTGTGTGTGTGTGTGTGTGTGTGTGTAATAATCCTATCAAAGCTCTACCTGAAGTGTATCTATAGTGGGGCAGGGGGGAACAACCCTGCCATCCGCGAGACCAGAGGCCGACAAGGAAGAACCCGGAACCCAGGCCACCAGCAACCCCACAGAGGGGAGAAGAGGGCGGGAGGAAACCCACCGCCAGCGAGGAACCCCTCCCCCCCGGTGGCGACCAAGGCCCCCACGACACAGGAAGAAGTAGCCAGGGATCCCGCGGAGGTGGACTGCGGCCCAGGCAATCCCCGGCCACCCGGTCCGGGCCGGACACATGGCCAGGACATAAAAACAGGGAGGGGGAGGACAGGGTATTAAGCTGACAATGATCCCCCCCTCCAGAACTAAGTGTCCTTGTTAAATGAATTTATTAAATGTTGAATGTGCAGTGCCTACAGTGTTGTTAAAACCGTGAGGTGGGGAGTGCCGGGCCACGCAGGACAATGCCCCCCACGACCCGGACACCCCGCCACTTCTCCTATGTGCGTATGGATCGTGTAGGGGGGGAAGGAGGGGGAGCATAGGCCGAAGCCAGGAGGCAGGACCAGCAGAGCCGGCCCTGGAAGGACGCCCACGCTCCCCCACCGGCCATCCAATTGACAGGGGCCGGCCCTCCGAGCCGGGCCAGGGCCCCACCATACCTCCACGGGCGCCCCCGGTGCCCGTGAGCCGCCGGAGCCCCCAGACGGAGGGGAAAACGGTCCAGCATTCCTCCATTCATACTGACAACATAAGACATAGACACCTGAGAATGACTCCACCCCGCCGCCGCGCCCGCCTGCGCACCCCCCGGCCAGGGGAGGCCCGATCCCCGGACCTGCTACCTGCCCCCAAAGGACACCCCAAAGGTCATGGAGTCCCCACAGACGCAGGGGCACGCGGCCCCCACCCAGCGACGGAGGACCAAGGCAGCAATGCCCCCCCAGCGCAGACAGCCACCCCCCACCCAGGCAGGGCCGGGCCCTTCGAGCAGGACCTACATGCCCACAGTCCAGCCCCCCCCAGGAACACCGGAGACGCCCTAGCCACAGCCCCCTGCCCGAGCCCCCCCAGCAAACCCCCCCCCCACTGCCATGAGGTAACCCCCCCCATAGGCCCCCACCGGCCAGGGACAGGGCCCCACGGCCCCACCCACCGCCCCCCAGGGGCCACCAGAGGCCCGCGCCCCAGCCCCCCCAAGCCGACCCCCAACCCCAAGGGCCACGAGATCACCACCCCCCCGCCCCCACTAGGTAATGAAGCCAATAATCGGAGACCAGAGAGAGTGCAATTCAGCCGAATGTTGTTCAGTGGAGGCAGACATTATCTCACTACTGATATGATCTGATAAAAGATTCCTGAAGTGGTTAATACATAAACTGGACTTTTGTTTCCAATTCACTAGAATGGTTTTCTTCGCGATAAATAAGGCAGTGAGAGCCAGGTGTGTCCAGTTAGATATACATATCGTGGGGCACACTGGAATTCTGTAGCTGATCCATGTGGATAAATCCTCACAAATCTCCGTCCAGAACCTCTGTACCGGTGTACAAAACCATACAGCATGCATATAATTATCAGGGGTGTTCTCTGTGCACTGTGAACAGATATTAGAGGTGACAAAGCCCATCTGGAACATCCTTTGTCCTGTATAATGTATTATGTGAAGAACTTTGTACTGTATAAGTTGTAAGTTTGGGTTCTTAGTCATAGTAAAAGTATTTAAACATATTTGTGACCAAGAAATCTGGTCGGTGTTGAGAGAGAGATCTGCCTCCCACTTTGAGATCGGGAGAGAGACTTATCTAATTTAGACACTAACCTGTAAACTTTAAAGTGCTTAGGTTCAATAAATCTATTATCCTGACAGCTTTAATATTAACTTGCACCTGTAAATGAGTAGTTAGGATTGATTTCCTGTAACTGAACTTTGACTCCTTCATTGCCATTTCTTTGGATATGGCAGTGAAAGTAACTTTGTTCTTCAGCATTCAAGTTAAGGCTGGATATTGTGCTGGCATTAGCAGGAGGGTCGCACCCTTCTTTTCTTCTCCTCCTTGCTACACCCGCAACTTAAGAGAACCTATTTTGAGAAGTTTTTGTTAACTCCTCAGTTATTTGCCACGACACGTCTTCAATGTGAAAGGTGTTTCTTAAGGTAGGTAATTTTTCAGTTTGTATGTTTGTCCTTTGTTTACTTTTATCTTACAAAGGTTTAATGGACTTCATTATTGACAATTATGTCCATTGTTATTGATAATTATTTCATGTTTTTTAAATTTTTCCTTAGAGAAAGGTTTGAAAACAGAACGAAACAGAAAAAAAAGACCCAGAAAAATGTGCGGTTAGAATTTATTCCTTTCAGTTGAGTTAAAGACTTTTCTTAATTATGAAGGAGGATATGAATGCACAAGATGCCACGAAGGAAGAAGAATCGACCAAACCGTAAGTATGACTGATGCAAGAAGAAAAGGAGAAAGGAGAAATTCAAGAAAGCTTTGCGACTAAAATCCTGCTGTAGCATCAACACAGATATTTGCTTTTCTCTGTTAGATGCCGTTTCTGCACAACAGAGAACCAGAACAACAAAAACTCCAGCTTCAACAACGGCCAAAACAAGTAAGAAAAACATCAACCTAATTAATTTGATTAAACATTGGAAGTATTTTTTACTTCTTAGGAAAATGTATATGAGGAAATAAATTACTTCATTTAAGAGGAAGAAAAGGAACATGGTTTAACCCTCCGGGACACCTTTAATAATTGTTACACTCTGACCCCTTCGCGCAAAAAACGCGCTTTTCATAAGGTAGCTATAAAACATATTATACATTAATATTATATTCTACTTTAATTGAGCTAATTTCTTTCACCAATATCTGACCTAAGTATTGATATCAAATATTCATGATTTTTTAAAGATTTAACCTTTTAAATGCCAGGTTTTTGTCACAATGCCACCATGTTTTTAGATGGAAAAAACAGAAAAATTTTATTATTTTCAATATACTACATGCAAAGTAGATTTTTTTGTTTTGGGTTATTACAGCTGGGATATGTCAATGATGAGTAGCAACATTGATTTTCATGCATTATTATTTTTTGTGCAGTGTCAAATACTCACACTTTGACCCCTTCGCGCAAAAAATGCGCTTTTCATAAGGTAGCTATAAAACATATTATACATTAATATTATATTCTACTTTAATTGAGCTAATTTCTTTCACCAATATCTGACCTAAGTATTGATATCAAATATTCATGATTTTTTAAAGATTTAACCCTTTAAATGCCAGGTTTTTGTCACGATGCCACCATGTTTTTAGATGGAAAAAACAGAAAAATTGAATTATTTTCAATATACTACATGCAAAGTAGATTTTTTTGTTTTGGGTTATTACAGCCTGGGATATGTCAATGATGAGTAGCAACATTGATTTTCATGCATTATTATTTTTTGTGCAGTGTCAAATACTCACACTTTGACCCCTTTGCGCAAAAAATGCGCTTTTCATAAGGTAGCTAT